>NW_011499878.1:681263-735251 GCF_000495115.2 Populus euphratica | reverse complement strand
TGAGTTAATTTTGATTTTTTATAAATATTTTTTAAAATATATTTTTTTCATAAATAATCTTAATTTTATTACAAGTAATGAAATCGTGGGAAAGGTGGGATCAGTTCTTGTTTTCAAGCATGCTTGAGAGTATGGTTGGAATTGTATTTTAAAATATTTTTTATTTATAAATATATTAAAATAATATTTTTTATTTATTAAAAATTATTTTTTATTAGCATATCAAAATAATTTTAAAAAATTAAAAAATTTTAAGAACATGAATTATGAATTATGAATTGAATGAGGTTCTCAAACGGTACCTCGTTTCGCTTTTTTCTGTTTTTTTCTGTTTGTCAATTTTTACATATGACAAATCACTTGCAATCTTCCCATTTTCCCTTTTTCGTTTTTTCAATGCAGAACACATATAATTGCAAATTGAAATATTTTAACTTACACACACGAGTTGATAGTTGCAATGTAATTGTTATTATTATTTTTAGTCAGGGTATCTCTGAAGATAACAGTGGTTATAATTGAAAATGTTTTTAGTTTATAAATATGTTAAAATAAATTATTTTTATTTTTAAAAATTATTTTTAATATCAATATATTAGAAAATTTTAAAAAAATAAAAAATAATTTTAAATAATTTTTTTATTTTAATATAACTCGGTTTGTAGTGTGTTTTCTAATAGGATCTCAATTATGTAAATTAATAGATTTATTTTTTAAAAATATTTTTTGTTTAGAAATATATTAATATAATATTATTTTTTTATTTTTTAAAATTTATTTTTGATATGAAAACATTAAAAAAATAAAAAACACAAAAATTCAAGAATTTTTGGAATTGAGATGAAACCACAGTGCTAAACATGATATTAATCGGTCATGTGTTATGCTGTGGTATGGTTAATTTATCCATATAGCCATTAAAAAAAATCATTATTTGATGGGATATGATCCTTGGTCCAATGAATTCCGGGAATCCATGTAAATTCATGCCATTATATTGTTCGAAACTCCTTCTATGTCATAACAATGATCAGCCATGAAAGAAAAAGCAATAGGGTTCATGATCAAAGTGAATCTTTTAGCACTGGGTTTACATGGGAAATTCATGAGCTCTTAAAAAAGAACAGACAGTGGATAGATATAGCTCTCATGGGACATTGTGGTTTGGTCATGGAGGGTGATGAAACCCATGAAATACTGATTGGTTTGGTCGTGGAAGATGATGAAACCCATGAAATACTGGTTGGTTTGGTTATTCCAGACCATAAGCAGTGTGCCAAAAAGGCCTTCAATGGCCAGCGATCCACGCCGCGTGAAAGTCACTGGCTGCCACCCTTTTTAGGGTTCAGGGAGTGACCAGGACCAGTAGTTGTGCAGGTAGAGATGAGTCATGGGAGGGGAATATCATGTGACTTCGATGGCAGTAGAAAAAAAATAAAGTTTGAGAGATTATTTTAAAAGATTTTTATTTTATATTAAAAAGAAGTAATTTTGACTATTTTTTGAAAATTATTGTAACAGTATTACATATTTTTATTCTCCCATTTATTTTTTTCTTTGTTGTGAGTTACAGGCATCTATATATATATATATATATATATATATAAATATACCTGCACCTATTTATTTTTTTCTGTGCTATTGTGGGCTACAAGCCCATATATACACCTACATTTTTAGAAACTACAGTGATTTTCCTTGACTATTTCAACTAAAATATTTTAATCTTCAATAGAACCATCACAGATTGGCTGTATAAAGGAAGGGAGGGAACTTCTTTCGGCAGGCACTTTACAGGTGCAAGGGCATGGGATATTTAAGAAAAGGTTTAGACATTGGGGGTCCCAGAAAAATATACATGAAGGTAATAATTCATCTCTAGGGTTTGTTGGAGAACCTATCATTTAATTGTACTTTAAGCCTTTCTTTCAAGCCGGCATTTCTAGAGATGCTAGTCCTTGTAATGTTCCTTGCACGTAATGTTTTGTTTTTTTTTTTAAGATTTTTTTTATTTAGAAATATATTAAATTAATATTTTTAATTTTTTAAAATTTATTTTTATATTAATACATCAAAATAATCTAAATTTATTTTTTTAAAAAATCAAAGTTTTACCAAACAACTATGGGTGATTAAGTTGCAATAGTTATTATCTTCCTTATCAAAATATGTCCACTGGACCAACCTAAAAAATCGAACACATCACTCTCTAGTCGGGTTCCGTGATTGTGCATAGCTCCCATGCCTTCGGCTGCAAGCATTTTTATTTATTTATTTAATTTGAATATGACTTGTTTTTATATTTACAATTATGTTTCATGTATTTTAAAAGTATATTTAGTTTAAAATGATATTTAATTATTTTTTATTTTTAATAATTTAAAAAATCTAAAAAAAATTATTTTGATATATTTTAAAGCAAAACAACATTTTACATCAAAATACCAAACATATATTTAATAGTTTGCAAACCGTTTTTGTATTATAATATGATTCCTAATTAGATTTTATATAAATCATCATAAAAAAATATATTTTCCACGAATTTATATAACAAGGTATGAATCCAAATTAAACCATAATGTGAGAGACAAATTCAGTGACAAACTTGGGATAAGCTTTAAATTAAGACTGACATATATGGGCATGTGACAAATACCCGGAACCACTAATATTTACCAAGTGCCAACTCAACCAGCACGTCTGGGATTAACTAATTCATTGTTTCTTAAAAAGTGCATGCATGCATATAATTAAGAACATCAAGTCACAGTCATGCTCGCCTTTTGTTTCGTAATAAACTTTTGACCAGGCAGCCAACTACAGCCAACGGTTCATGGATGCAAGTGTTTAATAAATTAGAGAATTACCAAGAAAGAGCATGGAGGTCTCCTCCACCTCCCCGTTTTGACTAAGTATTTGTTTGTTATTACGGCTAGAACATGGTTTCCAATCAGGCATGCACTAACATGATTTCGTGGAAGATTTGTTTTGGATATTTTGTCACAATCTTGTATTGAAATAAACCGTCTCTAATAATTAAGAACTCAAGTCACAGTCATGCCCGCCTTTTTTTTCGTAATAAACTTTTGACCAGGCAGCCAACTACAGCCAACGGTTCATGGATGCAAGTGTTTAATAAATTAGAGAATTACCAAGAAAGAGCATGGAGGTCTCCTCCACCTCCCCGTTTTGACTAAGTATTTGTTTGTTATTACGGCTAGAACATGGTTTCCAATCAGGCATGCACTAACATGATTTCGTGGAAGATTTGTTTTGGATATTTTGTCACAATCTTGTATTGAAATAAACCGTCTCTATCATTTTTGCTGAATGTGAAGAATCAAGTCAAATCTGAGTATTATTTATTACAAGTATGAAATATACGTATTGATTTTTAGGGTAAAGTATGCCCACTAATAAGTACGAAATTTCAAGGCATCATGCAGTTGTTTGGATGAAATCTTATCCCGAGTGTTCTAACTCTGACTCGTGACAACTTTATGAGCTTGCCCTCTCCATGAAGAAAAAATTAAAGAAGGGAGAAATGAAAGGGTAATTACTCTTGATTTTGACTTGATTAAGACTAACATGTTACGATGGTTGATAAGAACATGACTTTTTCTTCTATCCTCCATGACTACTAAGATTATATGTTTGTTTACGAGACACACGCTGCTTGATAGATGGAAAATTAAGAGAGAATTATTTACAGTCATGTTTATTTCTTAAAAAGGATTCTTAAAAAATTATTTTATGTTTATATATCATTAAAAAAATTAATTAAAAAAAATATTTTCCAATTAATCAAAAAAACTTTTTAATAAAAAAAATTGATTTAGTTTTCAGAAAAGTATTTTTCTTTTATTTTGAACGAAAAATACTTTTAAAAAATTGTGAAAATTTTAAAAATGTCATATTATTTATTGATTATATCAAATTTGATCCTCAAACTTTTCATTGCTATATATATTTTATTTTGAATATTTTTTTAATTTCATACCTTAAAATTTAATTTTTATATTAACTTTAGTTCTTTTTTTATTAATTATTTATTTATTTTTTTATTTTTTTATTATAAAACCAAAATCAAACTGGTCACTTTTTGAAAAATTTTAATTAGTTTTTTCATGATTCAGTTTTTTTAATTATTTTTTTAATTTTCTCAATTTATTTATTTTATTTTATTTTATTTTCTTATCCCTACCTGAAAGCAGTGTCAAAAACATCTACGACCTGTAGGATTAACACCAAAAAGTGAAGTTTGGGCTGTCAGATTATCCGCAACGAGCTACATGTCATAATCCGAATGCTAGCATTTTTAGTTTGCCGCAAGACAAATCACAACACTTTGCCCATAGGGGCACTTGGCGGGATAATCTTGAGAAGATGGAACGAGAGTCGTTCTCTGTGTCAGGACTCACTTGTCAATGACTACTATGGCTTGGGTTTGGGTTTGTAAAAAAGAGCATGGACTTGGCAGACATGATTCTAAGCAAGAGAACATGGCTATTTCTGTTGGGTACAGCTATCGGTGGATACACTGATGTGGCATAGCTTGGTCTCTTCGGAGCACATGGAGGATGCAGGAATTGGCCCAAGATAGTGAGAAAGGAACACTCTCATCTCATGGGTATAATAAAGCCCCTTCGATTTTAATCGGTCGAGGTTCCATAAGAGAGGGAAGGCCAAGTTCTGAATTAATTGACTAAGAAATGAGCCCATGAACCAAAAAGAAGGGATATATCACTGCCACCTTGCTATTCAGGCTGTGTTTCCTCTATCCAAGCAAATGGGCACCCACCGCTTAATATTTGCCTAATGCACTCGCTTGAAAGGCCTGCTCGGCTGAAAATTATTTCCCGGTGGCCCGATAAGCATACTAACAAGTGAAAATACCCTTTCAAATTGGATGACCTCAGAATCTATTGTTGCAGTCCGTGCACACACGTCTGTATGTATTGCCAACAGTGAGACAAGCTATATCCCGTTATGGACAGTACACACCTACACATCTAGGTCTCATCACCAAACCTGTGTCATGTCTGAAAGTTCTAGCTTTAAATGGAGCCACATGAAATAACGTCTATCCACCAACCTTGTACACGGCACGGCTAGAATCCAACAACTGAACTGAAGTAAAGTTTATTGCCAGCGCCGTCTATGGTAAGGCAAGAATCCAACAATTGAACGGGGAAAACAAAAATCTTTACTGCTAAACCAAGCGGTCGAGGACCATCACCGCAGAAAATGAAATCTTTATCGCTAAAACTATGCTGTTGTTGTCGACACTGCCACCCCTTAACTTTCTAAAAAAAATGAGGGTCCAACTGAAATTTCGAGCTCATAAATTCACAACTCGTTTTTTGAGGTCACTTGACTTGCCAGACCACCGTGGAAGCACATCAAGTTGCAAGCTTAATCTCCACCAAGTCCCATACACTTGCATTTTGACTTCCTGTCATAAATGCTTCTACATTATCCTGGTCTTCGCTAGCCTTCTCAAAGACAACTTATAAGATCCCAAGTTATGTGCCAAAAAAGACATGACGAAAACTTCGAATTCCAAATGTGCAGCCAAACTGGCTTCAAGTTTACGTGTCTGTCATCTCTCAAGAATGTCAAACTTATTGTGCTTGTTTGTTATCAAATCTTCGAGGTTTACTCTTACTACTCTGATACTAGGGGACAATAAAAAAAAGCTGATCCATCCCGCTATAAATACAAACACTTCCAACACCAAAAAAAACACCCATTTCCCAGTTTCAAAGACTTGACAGAAAATATGGCTATGCTAATAAATCACGTATCTTCGTTGGTCCTGCTCTCCCTCTCCCTCTTTCTCCTCGTATCCACTGGTATGATGCATGATCACAGTTCTTTCTATTCTGGCTTCGATTATCTTTTACATTATCACATGTATATGATATATCAACTTATTACTCCTTTTGTGGCTTCCCCGTGAGTGTTAGTTTTGAGGATTCAATGTATGGTTACTTAATTCTGGTTGCGGAGATGCCGATGACAGAAGCAAAACTTTGCCAGAGGCGAATTGTGATGACAGAAGCAAAACTTCGCCTTGTGAATGCAAGACGTTGCAAAGGGCAGTTCATGGAGCTTGCCATGCACAGTTCCCAGGATTTGCATGTTTCTGCTACTTCAACTGTTAATCAGGTCTTAAACTCTATGCCAGAATGATGATCATCAAGTTTCGTCATCCAACTCCAAATGAATGATACTATAACTACCCCGTGTGCTTGGTATTTATCAAATAAGCCATCTATGGCTATTATGAGTTGCATCTATGTCCTTCGAGTCAATGTTTAATTGTTTCAGTGCAATAAGTTGCCATTAAAAGTATCCTTTTCTTCTATACATATCTGCATCTATGATAGCCTCCGTGCAAAAAGAAAAAAAAAAAAACTTAAGTACCACCACACTTAACCCCGTTCTAGAACATCAAAAACTTCAATCTACAACTCCCATTCCCTTGAAAGCTGAAAGATACGTAGGCTAATTTAAAAATTAACACTCACAGCTTAACATTTGAAAGGAATTCCACAACATGTTCCATGTATGAATATCCTCCGAGATTTGATTCTTAAACAGGTTTCCATCAGAACAGCGGATTATGCAACAACGCAGAAGTCATTTTTTCCTTAACCTCACATAAACCTAAAATTTCAGAACTCTAAAAATTAACCCTTATGGTATAGTTATCCGGCCTAGTACATTCCAGTTCAATTATTTCTGTTCTGCTATGAATCCAGCAACTAATAAAAAATAAACACAAGGCATTGCAGCATCATATAAGCCCACAAAAGATTCACTTTTTAACAACAAAAAATAGGCATTTCATCAAACAGGTATGCATCATTTTACAATTAACAGACAAACCAAACCAAAGCCCCCAAATCACTTCAAACGACTATCCATACCTTATGGTCTCTACTTCTTCTTGCCCCCCTTACCAGTAGAAGATTTTTTCCTGGTAGGCAAAATAACCTCACCTTTAAGTACAGGAATTTCCATAATCTGCGAGAGTCCTCCGTATTTCTTACGGAACTTCTCCACCTGGTCAGCATCTACGAGAACACCGGACCGGTTTCCGAGGTAAAACGGATGGTTGCCTGACCACACATCCACCACGTACTCTTGCTTGGTCCCACCTGTTGTCAACACTAGCTCTCCATTGCAATACACCTTGGCGTCTTGATAGAACTCTGGGTGTATGTCTTTCTTCCTGCACGTCACTTGCAGCCCGTGATTCCCTGCCGCACTCACCTTCACCTGCAATTAATAAAAAAAAAATAATAAGTAACCAGGATTTTTAAAAATATATATTGTTTTACGAGCGGGTTTAGGGTAATCTTACCTTTTTGATGGGTGGCAGAGGAGGGGAGATTGGTTTGGTTTGGAGGAAAGTGTTAGTCAGACAAAGTGCCATTTCTTGTGTCTGTGAGGCAGAGAGAAGAAAGGATGGTGGTGATGGAGTATTTGTTGAGGATGAGGTTATTTGCGGTCATGGGCTTTTTGGTGCTGGCTGTGTCGAGCTCGATTTTTTTTCTTTTTCAATTCTGGGTCAGCATTTATGGTTCTCTTGGGCCAGTCCTGTAATGCCCGAGATATTTAGGATAGGTGCGTGAGGCATCGTGTAACCTTGCAATCATTTAAATTAATTATTTTATTTTTATAAATATCAGACCAATCAGGTAAAAACACTGAATCGAATTAATCAAATTTAAATTTTATCGGGTTATACCCACATCAGGAATGTTTAGAATCACAGAGAAATTGGTACCAAAAAATAATCATAGAGAAGTTCAGCAATGGGAAACCATGGTTGTCGCCCGCGTGATTCATAATTCTGATAGAAGATGATATGAAATGGAACTTTTTTCTTGATCATAACCATAGTTCACTCATCTGATTATAGCTCTAGTTTCATGCAAGTCATTTCTTCATTGGTGTCAATGTTTCAAGTATCACATTAGATTGGATATTCGGCCTATACCAACCTACGGGTGGAGTAAACTTTTTTAACATTAGAAAAAAATAATATAAGTGTTATTAATATTTTTGCACTATAAAAAAAATATAAATCATATAAGGATTGACATTATATAATTTGATTGTCTTGATGAATCCAAAAGTAACCAGATACTCGGTGAAAAATATAATTTGACTCAAAATAAATATTTATTGTGAGATTTTTCTTATATATATTGAGACAATAATTTATCAAATCGATTCGAATCAAGCTAGGTTAACTAACCAATATGCATGATGGGTTATGAGACCATGACAATCTTATAAAAAATAAATTATAAAATTTAATTTTCAATAAACTCGATTTTGAATAATAAAATTAAAAAAAAAATCAAGTCAACTTCAGTTAATTTGTCAAACCTGTACCGGGACCACAAAAACCTAATATAAAACAATTTGAGACATTGAAATAAAAAAAGACTTGAGCTAACTCATTAAACTCATGAGCCGAGTCACGAGATAAAAATAACCTTATAGAAAGCAAACTAAAATAAACTATGAAGTCAAATTCTTGATCAACTCGATGTTAATTAATAAATTTAGAAAAACAAACAAAGAAAAGAGAAAAAAACTCGAGTCAACTCGTAAACCATCAAACCCGCGATTTAATTCACGAGATTAGGATAATCTTGTAAAAAATACATTAAAAAAATTATGAAATATAGTCTCTAATAAATTTAATGTTCAGTGATGCAATTGAAATTGAAAAAACAAATAAAAAAATAGTATCAAAGCAAATAGTATTTTGCGAGGAAAAAATTAATTAAAAAAATAAAAACTCGAGTTGGCCAAATAAAACCGTCAAACTCACGGTTTAGATTACGAGACTAAAATAATTTTATTAAAATAAATTTAAAAAATTATAAAATTTAATTATTAGCAAATTTAGTTTTAAATGAGGTGTTTGAAATTAGTGTATGTGTAAAAAAAATAAGATCCCTCTCTTATTTTAGTTTTTTTTATATATATTATTAATTTTAACATGCCACCATCAACAATAAATTTTTATAATGTAACAGCTTATGTTTTTTAACAAGAATTTTTTTTGATCGATGATTTTATTTTAAACACTACTTGATAATAGTTATAATTTTATCTCACATGTGTGTCTATATATACATAAAACCACAACTAATTTTTTTTTTAATTTTTTTAATTTTAATTATAAAATTTATTACAATATCAAATATATTTAATTTATATACAGAAACTAATTACAGTGGCAATAAATGCAAGCTGCAGAGGGTTTCTAAAAAAATAGATTTTTTATTTAAAATAAAATTTATTTATATATTTTATATTATTTTGATATATTGACATTAAAATAATTTTTTAAAATAAAAAATTATTTTAATATATTTCTAAATAAACAAATTTAAATTATATCATTATTATAATTTCAAATAAACATGTGTAAGCCTTCTTCAATTGAAGCACAAATATTGTCCAAGCATCACGCGCATGGAGAAAAACGGTGATGACCAGTCCATCAGCAAATTGACACGCCATCGGTCCAAGGGGCAGGCCGAGCATTTGAATAGTTGTCGTCTATTAATAAGCCGCTACGTGAACGGTCAGAAGTGCAGCAAACATCGCAGTCGGGAGACAGAGGCTGCTAAAGTGCCTCAACACATGTAACCATAGCGCATGCTTACATGTTGAAGTGGCACCTCGCTCCGTCATATGGACTTACAAAACGACATGTGGAATTTTGTACAAAGTATAATTCAAGAACGTTACGGCCAGCTTATGTAGAACGTTGTCTCGTTAAATTCAATTAAAATAGTGCTTAAGATTATGTCAAGGATTATTTTTCCCAAATGCTTTTTTAGAAATATATTATAATAAAATATTAATTTGAAGCTGAATATATTTTTTAAATATATTAATTTAAAAAAATTTAAAACATTTTTAAATATAAAAACAAATATATTTTACAAGTGAACAAATACCTTTTTATATTGCGGTACTTTTTAAAATTCTTGATTTTTCTAAAAAGTTTTTAAATTAATATTTTTTATTTTTATATTAATATTTAAAAATATTATTTAAAAATATTTAAATATTTTAAAAACTGATATTTATCATACTTCCAGAGTAGATAATACGAGGATGCTTGGTTAAAACACAATTGGAATCATATCTATCTTAAAATCATTAAAATATACACATGTTGTCTAGAAAATAATTTTTTGAGCGTGGACTGACCTACCCTAAAATTTTGGATGACCAAATAGATAATAACTTCAATAGCCGTCCAGCACAACAGAACTATAGTTATTAAATCTCACGATACATTTACCTGTAAAATTTAGGATTTGAAGCTAATTTTTAATTTAATAAGAGAAAAGTTTTATCTGTTTTTGTATTTTAAAAAACTTTTTAAATAAATTTAATTTTTTATTTTAAATTAATATTTTTAGATTATTTTAATATATTTTTATCAAAAATAATTTTCAAAAAATAAAAAATATTATTTTAATATATTTTTAAATAAAAAAATTAAAAAAATAATCATATCTGTAACTATAGTCAACTCTTTAAAAAGTGTTGAGGGATCCGATTCATTTGATTTCTTTTATATTTTATACATCCGATCGTATCAATATTTTATAAAAAAGCAAAATATAGCTTCTATGTAAAGGCGGTGCCACGTTGACAAACGCAATCCTGGAACAACGCCACCGCAAGGGAGGAATTGAAAGTGACAGACACGTGGGGTCATTTATTGCTTAGTACTTTGCAGAGTAAAGATCCTGACACTGTGTACGTGATTGAATACCAACCGTGCATCTTGTTAACTATGTTTTAGAATTAAGTCAATTTTACCGTACATATTATAAATTATAATTGCAATTAATGGCCTGCCTGCAAATTTCATTATCATTATTTTTTAAAATACTTTTTTATTTTAAGATATTTATTTATTTTTAAAAAATATTTTTAATATTAATATATCAAAAATTTTAAAAATATCAAAAAAATAATTTAAAATTATAAAAATTAAATTAAATTAAATTTTTCTAAAAACAGTTTAAAAACACGAAAACAAAGAGAACATGGATTTATTTTTAGTGGGTATAACCATTCATTTATTTTTTTTAATTTTAATTTTTTTATATATTTTAAAAATATTATTTTAATATATTTATAAATAAAAAATGCATTTAAAAGCCACCTCTAGGAATCTCTAAAAAATACACCAAGTATTTGTTTAAGAGTGTATTTTAATTTGCGTTTGAGTACTTTTATAATATATTTATTTTTAAAAATTATTGAATTAATATATTTTTTTATAATTTAAATGTAATGATATCACAAATAAATAAAAATTTAAAAATAATTATCATTATAAATTTCTAAACAAAAAGCTTTTTAGAAAGTATAATATACTACAATACTAAACACGCGCTAAGTGTATATCTAGAAATATAATATATAATATTTTTAAAATATATTTTTTAAATAAAAATATATAAAAATAATATTATTTTTTTCTAATTTTTAAGCTATAAAATCATTTACAAAAATATTAATTTATGTTTTGTTATGTGAAAAATAATTTTAAAGTGACGAATTTTCTTTGGTTTACTCTTCACGTATCTAAATTAAATACTCTTTTGATCCTATGACTACTCATTGCATTTACAAAAATCTAACTTCATGATCGATTTGAATCTAAGACAATGATACACGGAGTAAATTAAATTATAAGTATGTACTTGGACCAGTACTCAACGATATTATAAAAATTAGATACAAAAGAAATGTATATTTCAAAGATTATGCACTCTTCTTTGAGAAAACAAGAAAAAAGATTGCACGTGTTCTTCCCTTTCGGTGCACGGTAAAAGTGAAATCTCGTTAGTTGCACGGTAAAAGGTGAAATCTCGTTAGCAAATGATCCGTGAAGTGTGAAAATATACTCGAGATATATGTTGTTTTTTAATGTATTTTTTTAAAAATATATTAAAATAATATTTTTTATTTTTAATATTAGGATATAAAAAACAATCTAAAAATATTTAAACAATAATTTAAAATTAAAGAAATTCAAAAAAAGCAATCCAGCCACACAAACAAATAATATTAAAGTATTGTTTTTTCATGCAGGCTCATGAATCTGTTTAATGTTTCAACTCAGTACAGAAAAATATGGCATGAAAGAAATTTCTGAGCTAAACAAGTGTTAAATAACTTAATTTAACTAGTTTGAAACTTAATTTACATCGATATTCTCTATTTTTCAAAACCCCTTTTCTAAAAGAAAATAAAAGAATTATTTTTTATAACTAGTATTAATCAGCTAAATAAATATATAATTTTAAAATTTAATTCAAGATAAAATGTGTAATAAGTTAGAGAATTTAATTAGAGTTAACATATATCAATATAATTTTTTTAAAAATAAACTAGAATTAACATATATTAACCATAATTTATTTTTTAAAAGTTAATGAATTGATGACCAACTCTTAATTTTTTTATTAAACTATCTATTGTTTTTTTAAAAGTTTAAACATGTCTATCATTTAGAAGATGATATAAAATGGAACTTTTTTCTTGATCATGACCATAGTTCATTCATCTGATTGTAGCTCTAGTTTCATGCATTTCATTTCTTCATTGGTGTCAATGTTTCGAGTATCACATTAGATTATATATTCGGCTTATTCCAGCCCACGGGTGGAGTAAACTTTTTTAACATTATAAAAAAAAAATATAAGTGTTATTAATATTTTTGCACTATAAAAAAATATAAATCATGTGAGGATTTACGTTATATAATTTGATTGACTTGATGAAACCAAAAACAACAAAGATATTCTATGAAAAATATAATTTAATTCAAAATAAATATTTATTGTGGGATTTTTTTATAAATACTGAGATGGCAATTTATCAAATCGATTCGAATCAAGCTGGATTAACTAACTAATATGCATGTTAGGTTATGAGACCATAATAATCTTATAAAAAAATAAATCAAAATAAATTATAAAACTTAATTTTCAATAAATTTAATGTTAAATGATAAAATTAAAAAAAAAAAACTCAAGTCAACTCGAGTTAATTTGTCAAACCCATACTGGAACCACGAAAACCTAATATAAAACAAGCTAAGATAAAGAAATAAAAAAAGACTTATATTAACTTATTAAACCTGTGACACGAGTTATGAGACAAAAATAACCTTATAAACAGTCAGTTAAAATAAATTATAAAAATATAATTCTTAATCAACTTGATGTTAAATAATAAATTTGAAAAAATAAACAAGAAAAAGATAAAAAAAAACTCGAGTCAACTTATAAACCATCAAACCTGCAATTTAATTCACAGTATTAAGATAATCTTGTAAAAGGTGCATTGAAAAAAATTATGAAATATAATTTCTGGTAAACTTCACATTCAGTGATGCAATTGAGATTGAAAAAACAAATAAAGAAAAAAAATAGTTTCATAGCAAATAGCATTTTGTGAGGGAAAAAATTAAGAAAAAAAAAAAAACTCGAGTCGACCGAATAAAATTGTCAAACTTGTAGTGTAAGTTATAAGATTGAAATAACCTTATCAAAATAAATTAAAAATACTATGAAACTCAATTTTCAATAAATCTAATTCTAAATGATGTAATTGAAATTAGTATATGTGTATATAAAAAATAAAATACCTCTCTTATTTTAGTTTTTTATTTTATTTTTGTTATTGTTAATTTTAACACACCACCATCAACAATAAATTTTTATAATGTAACAGCTTATATTTTTTAACAAGGAAGAATTTTTTTTTGATCGGTTAATAATTTTTTTATATTGAATTTTAAACATGATTTTATTTTAAACATTACTTGATAATATTTATAATTTTATCTCACATGTGTGTCTATATATACATAAAACCACAACTAATTTTATTTTTTTAACTGTAATTATAACATTTATTACAATATCAAATATAATTAATTTATATACAAAAAATAATTATAGTAGCAGTAAAATATTTTTTTATCTACAATAAAATTTATTTATGTATTTTTATATTATTTTGATATATTGATATTAAAAATATTTTTTTAAATTAAAAAATTATTTTAATATATTTCTAAATAAAAATATTTAAATTATATCATTATTATAATTTCAAATAAACACATCTAAGCCTTCTTCAATTGAAGCACAAATATTGTCCAAGCATCACGCGCGAGGAGAAAAACGGTGATGACCAGTCCATCAGCAAATTGACACGCCATCGGTCCAAGGGGCAGGCCGAGCATTTGAATAGTTGTCGTCTATTAGTAAGCCGCTACGTGAACGGTCAGAAGTGCAGCAAACATCGCAGTCGTGAGACAGAGGCTGCTAAAGTGCCTCAACACATGTAACCATAGCGCATGCTTGCATGTTGAAGTGGCACCTTGCTCCATCATATGAACTTACAAAACGACATGTGGAATTTTGTACAAAGTACAATTCAAGAACGTTACAGAGGTTGTCTCGCTAAATTCAATTAAAATAGTGCTTGAGATTATGTCAAGGATTTTTTTTTTAAAATGCCTTTTCAGAATTATATTATAATAAAATATTAATTTGAAGCTGAATAATTTTTTAAATATATTAATTTTAAAAATTAAAATTTTTTAAATATAAAACAAATATATTTTAAAAGTGAACAAATACCTTTTTATATTGCCATCCAGCTACACTTTTTAAAATTCTTGATTTTTCTAAAAAGATTTTAAATTAATATTTTTATATTAATATTAAAAAATATTGTTTTAATATATTTAAATATTTTAAAAACTAATATTTATCATACTTCCAGAGTAGATAATACGAGGATGCTTGGTTAAAATACAATTGGAATCGTATCTATCTTAAGATCATTAAAATATACACATGTTGTCTAAAAAATAATTTTTTGAGCGTGGACTGATTTACCCTAAAATTTTCGATGACCAAACAAATAATAACTTCAATAACCGTCCAGCACAACAAAATTATATTTATTAAATCTCACGATAGATTTACCTGTAAAATTTAGGATTCGAAGCTAATTTTTAATTTAATAAGAGAAAAGTTTTATCTGTTTTTGTATTTTAAAAATATTTTTAAATAAATTTAATTTTTTTTATTTTAAATTAATATTTTTAGATTATTTTAATACATTTTTATCAAAAATAATTTTTTAAAAATAAAAAAATATTGTTTTAATATATTTTTAAATAACAAATATTTTAAAAAATATAGCTATAGTCAACTCTTTAAAAGTTTTGAGGGATCCGATTCATTTGATTTCTTTTATATTTTATACATCCGATCGTATCAATATTTTATAAAAAAGCAAAATATAGCTTCTATGTAAAGGCGGTGCCACGTTGACAAACGCAATCCTGGAACAACGCCACCGCAAGGCAGAAATTGAAAGTGACAGACACGTGGGGTCATTTATTGCTTAGTACTTTGCAGAGTAAAGAACCTGACAGTGTGTATGTGATTGAATGCCAACCGTGCATCTTGTTAATTATGTTTTAGAATTAAAGTCAATTTTATCGTACATATTAGAAATTATAATTGCAATTAATGGCCTGCTGCAAATTTCATTATCATTATTTTTTAAAATATTTTTTATTTAAAAAAAATATTGTTAATATTAATATATCAAAATAATATAAAAAAATAGTAATTTAAAATTAAAAAATTAAATTAATTTTTTTAAATACTTTAAAATACGAAAACAAATAGAACATGGATTCATTTTTAGTGGGTATAACCGTTTATTTATTTTTTTAATTTTAAATTATTTTTTATATTTTAAAAATATTATTTTAATATATTTATAAATAAAAATATATTCTAAGAATCTCTAAAAAATACACCAAGTATTTGTTTGAGAGTGTATTTTAATTTGTGTTTGAGTACTTTTGTAATATATTTATTTTTAAAAATTATTAAATTAATATATTTTGATATTTTTTTATAATTTTAATATGGTGATATTATAAATAAATAAAAATTTAAAAATAATTACCATGATAAATTTTTAAACAAAATTTTTTTTTAGAAAGTACAGTACACACACTACAATATTAAACACACGTCAAGTGTATGTTTAGAAATGCGATATATAATATTTTTAAAAAGTATTTTTAAATAAAAATATGTAAAAATAATATTATTTTAGATTTTTTTCTGATTTTTAATCTATAAAATCATTTACAAAAATATAAATAAATAAAATTACAAAAATAAATTTAAAGTGACGAATTTTCTTTGGTTTACTCTTTACTCACTGCATTTACAAAAATCTAACTTCATGATTGATTTGAATCTAAGATAATGATACACGGAGTAAATTAAATTATAAGTATGTACTTGGACCAGTACTCCACGATATTATAAAAAATAGACACAAAAGAAATGTACATTTCAAAAATTATGCACTCTTCTCTGAGAAAACAAGAAAAAAGATTGCACATGTTCTTCCCTTTCGTTGCATGGTAAAAGTGAAATCTCGTTAGCATATGATCCGTGAAGTGTGAAAATATACTCGAGATAGATGTTGTTTTTTAATGTATTTTTTAAAAATATATTAAAATAATATTTTTTATTTTTAATATTAGGATATAAAAAACAATCTAAAAATATTTAAACAATAATTTAAAATTAAAGAAATTCAAAAAAAGCAATCCAGCCACACAAACAAATAATATTAAAGTATTGTTTTTTCATGCAGGCTCATGAATCTGTTTAATGTTTCAACTCAGTACAGAAAAATATGGCATGAAAGAAATTTCTGAGCTAAACAAGTGTTAAATAACTTAATTTAACTAGTTTGAAACTTAATTTACATCGATATTCTCTATTTTTCAAAACCCCTTTTCTAAAAGAAAATAAAAGAATTATTTTTTATAACTAGTATTAATCAGCTAAATAAATATATAATTTTAAAATTTAATTCAAGATAAAATGTGTAATAAGTTAGAGAATTTAATTAGAGTTAACATATATCAATATAATTTTTTTAAAAATAAACTAGAATTAACATATATTAACCATAATTTATTTTTTAAAAATTAATGGGTTGATAACCAACTTTTAATTAGATGAAGCTCAAGTTAGTCAAGCTAAAGTTAATGAATTACCAAGTTCATCTAATTTTTTCACTGAATTATCTAATTTTTTTTTTTTAAAAAAACTCAAATATGTCTATCGTTTTAAAATTTTAAAACAACAACATTCTCACTCCTTATCATTTATTGTGTCAAAACTCAGCTAAGAAAAATAAAAATATTTGAAAACACTGTATAAATTATGTTTTTTTAAAATTTAATATTTTTTAATATTTTAAATTATTTTAATACAATGGTTTTAAAATCTAAAAAAAATTATCTTATACATTTCATCGTAAAGTTTTTTAAAATAATCGCAATCACAATCTAAAACTATAAAAGGTTATGACTGCAGCGTTAGTATACAAGGAAGCCAGAGGATAGCTAGTATCTAGATCAGCGATCAGAAGCATTCGGTCTGTGCAAAAAAAATGGAGTATCTGATCGATGATTTTGTGTTCACATTTTTCACAACATTCCTATTACTTGTGTTCAATATTAATGGCCAGCTTGAACCTAAGCCTCAATGCCCCTTGCGTGCCTCCCAACTTGCACTAGCGAGCTATGCGCGTCCCAGTCCGCACCTAACATTATCAGCCGCCTGCCTTGGCTCCTCCGGTGTCTTCTCCGGTGATGCATGAAAAATGTAGCTCGTTTTTGCCTATTAATCTCGTGAATTGTGGACATTTTGTTTGAATATACACGAGCATGATTTTTTTTTAATCTTTCGAGTCCATTTATTCCATTTACTATAAATAATCATATTCTGAAATGTCTAACTATAGCTGTCAAATTACTTGTCTGGAGCAATGAGCTTGTAGCTCCATTTCCACTCGTCTTCCCAACCCTTTAGGACCTCTTCAATTTGAATCTCTACTCCCCGAATAAAAAAACGCTCAAGTTGATAAAATCACCCACTTTTTTTTTAAAAAATGATATCAAACATTTCTAAAAATTATATTAAGAGAGTTAGATACGGTTTATTTTTGTATTTTAAAAATATTTTTTTTGTTTTAAGTTAATATTTTTTTTATGTTTTTAAATTATTAAAATATTTTTTTGTTTTAAGTTAATATTTTTTTTGTGTTTTTAAATTATTTTAATATTTAAAATATTTTTTAAAAAATAAAAATATTTTTTAAATATATTATTAAATAAAAAATATTTTAAAAATAAACTATAGATCCTGCACATCTGTAGACTTTAACGGACTATTGTTGTTTTGTGGCTGCACATCATTTAACAAGGGCAGACTTTAACGGACTATTGTTGTTTTGTGGTCCATCACAAGGAAATGATGAACACGATAAGCAAAATCAAACAAATTGATAAATATTTTTTTTTCCCTCTCAAAAAGATGTTGTATAGTGACTAGAAATAGCAAGGATCAAGGGAGCCGACACGCTTGCAATAGAAGCCCATAGAACTGTGGCAACCGCGGACTGAGGAGTCAAGAGTGGCAATACATAGAGATCACTAGTGATTTTCTCCTCCAAATCTTTCTGTGGAATATTCAAAACCCACCATTACTTCCTTTGTTTCCCGTGACTTCACAATCTGAACTAATCACCACTCTTGCATTCAATCTCCTATCCTGCCTGCAACTTTCAGACACTCAAAGTTCACACATTTTCAGTTTTTTTTCTCCTAAATTATTGCCAGCCTGTGAACAAATTTGATCTTTTTAGTCTCCTTTTGTTTTCTGGAGCATTTGGATTCTGATATTCAAAGCTTTAGATTTAACAAGGTGGCTTTTGTCTCTCATCATTTTTACATCTGCTCTGGTTTCTGACTATTTAGGGACCTTCAAGAAAACATTTTTACATTTTGGAATTGTCATGTTACTAATCTCTTAGGATTTCAAATTTCTTGGATCTTACATTTAAATAAAGGGAAAAATAGTTGGGGTTGTAGTTTCTTGGTTTGATTCAAAGATGGATTCTTTCTGTGGTGCCTTGATGGCAAGTGCTGGCGCCAATACGGTAAATTTTAACAAAGGAGGTATTGGAAATGATGGGACTATCTTTTGGGGTGAGAATCTTAAGAAGAACCTGAAGAGCTGGGATTCGAGAGCCCAGTTGCGGAAAAATTTGAGAAGTGGTGTTAAGAAGATCAAGCCTGGAGTTGCTTACTCTCTTCTCACATCAGATGTTAACGAAGAAACTGTGGTAATTACATACACTGTTCAACATCTGATGTCTATATATTAATGTTTGATTCTGCTAGGTTGCAATGCTTAAGTATTTTTTATTTTGATTTTAGATTTTTGAGGCACCGGTGTTTGAGACTCCACAAGCAGACCCAAGTAATGTGGCTTCGATCATATTAGGTGGAGGAGCTGGGACACGCCTCTTTCCTCTTACTAGCAGAAGGGCCAAGCCCGCGGTAAGATTTGATTAGTCCATGGTTTCTAGAAATAATTTTTGAGTTTTTGTGAACAAGCTGAAATCATAGTGGGGGCTTGGATTTTTTTTTTTCCTGTATTTTATTAAGAATAACTGTAGATTTATGTTTGCGTTTCTTAAATACAGGTTCCAATTGGAGGCTGTTACAGGTTGATTGATATTCCTATGAGTAATTGCATCAATAGTGGGATAAAGAAGATTTTCATCCTAACCCAGTTTAATTCCTTCTCACTCAATCGGCATCTAGCTCGTACTTATAACTTTGGCAATGGTGTTAGTTTTGGAGATGGATTTGTGGAGGTAAGATGGTTCTGGTGAAGGAGTGTTTAAAATCTTCTAAATTGTATACAAAACACCTGAACAATATCATAGGAGGAGCTTATGCTTTGGTCTATTGAGGCATGGCAATCTCATGAAAGAATGCATTTCTGTTAAATTGCTTATTACTTTATCAATGCGACTACAGAGTTGTCTTTGTTGTCAAATTGAGTGTTATTTTCAACTACTGGTGTGAAAGTTTTTGAGAGAGACATCTTTGCCCGAGGAACAGGTTTTGGCAGCTACTCAAACACCAGGGGAAGCAGGAAAGAAGTGGTTTCAAGGAACTGCAGATGCTGTGAGGCAATTTATATGGATGTTTGAGGTGAGAGCTCAGAATTTTGCTTTCTGTCGAAGATTTGAACTTACCAGTGTAAATTTGACTAAATGGGTTTCACTTGTTTATTCAGGATGCAAAGACCAAGAACGTGGAGCATGTATTGATCTTGTCTGGTGATCATCTTTATCGAATGAACTACATGGAGTTTGTTCAGGTACTTTTTTATGCGTTCACTTGTGGGATATTGCATCAAATACAGTTTTCTATTGTGTCTGATTCCTACAATCCGACTTAACTTCTGCCTTTTGATGTCTAATGCATTTGCAGAAGCATATTGACACTAACGCAGATATTACAGTTTCCTGTGTACCGATGGATGACAGGTATCTCTAGATTACTTTTACGTTATATTGCATGGTCTTGTGGCAGTGTCTGATAACTATAGAATTCTAATTGATGTCATTCAACTTGCCATCATTCATAACATTACTTGTTGATAAATATTGTTGTGCTTTTGGAAATTCATTGAAATTAGTTATCTTGCAGTCGTGCATCAGATTATGGACTGATGAAGATTGATAGCACTGGGCGTATCATTCAATTTGCTGAGAAACCTAAGGGCACTGATCTGAAAGCAATGGTAGTTAGTCTGTACTTATCTCATTTTTTTTGAGCTCCAATTCTTAGTTATAGATTTAATCAAGATCCTTTCTGGTCTTCTGAGCTCCAATTCTTAGTTACAGATTTAATCAAGATCCTTTCTGGTCTTCTCTAAGTTGATATGCCCTTAGTTTTTATATCTAGCTAGTGAAATTTTCTTTGCACTGCAGCAAGTTGATACCACTCTTCTTGGACTCTCCAAGCAAGAAGCCATGCAATTTCCCTATATTGCTTCAATGGGTGTTTATGTGTTTAGAACTGATGTCTTGCTGAAGCTTCTGAGGTGTAGCTATCCCTCATGCAACGACTTTGGTTCTGAAATCATTCCATCTGCTGTGAAGGAGCATAATGTCCAGGTGAGATCGCCACTCAATCATAGATTCATCCACTTGCCCTTCCTTCTCTTCCAATTTTTCATTTCTAGTTAATTTGCATCAGTTAACTTTATTCCAGTAATTGAATTTCTGCATTTCTGAGTTCTTTTAATTTTCAGGCTTATTTATTCAACGATTACTGGGAGGACATTGGAACAATAAAGTCCCTTTTTGATGCCAATTTGGCCCTCACAGAGCAGGTTGGTGTTATTGTCATACCATTTATTTCTGTAGTAACCTGGTAGCACTGCAATGAGGGGGCTTTCCTTTCTTCAAAAAGGTCATGGTTCTGCAAATTGATCAGTTGGTTTTCTTCAATGCAGCCACCAAAGTTTGAATTTTACGATCCGAAGACACCTTTCTTCACCTCTCCTAGATTCTTACCGCCTACTAAAGTTGATAAATGCAGGGTATGATTTCAATTGCAAATGAGGTTACAATTTCTAATGTGCTTGTTGCATCTCATGTAACATTTTTTTGTTGCAGATTGTCGATGCAATAATCTCACATGGCTGCTTTTTACGAGAATGTAGCGTGCAACATTCTATTGTAGGAGTCCGCTCACGTTTAGAGAGTGGTGTTGAGCTTACAGTAAGCTAGCTTTCTTACCCTTTTCTTTCCCCTTCTCCTGGCTTCTCTTCCCTTCTTGTTTAAAGCTGGTACTGGATTAAGAAGGCTTTCTTTGGTATTAAATTAATTGACTTACAGAGGCAGGGTTCTGGATTTAGGGGCATCACATTCTAAACCTATTGGATTTGATTACTTCAGCCAAAAATAGGCTCCTAGATGGCAGTAGATGAAATTAAGCATGCCAGTATGCTATGAAATTGGCTCCACCGTGGCCAGTTATGTTGGAATGCACGTTATTGGATGATGTCTACTGACAACAATAAACTTCAGGGGCCTATACCGGTTCCAGATAGTGCTTTTGTTTATATTTCGTTTATTTGGTGACACTTCATGATATCAGGCTGCATTTTAAAAAAATACCATTAAAATCTGTAATGATGATCTTAAGCAATGTTATTGTAATATTAAGGAAGTCGTGGAAAAGGTCAATCATTCTGCAAAAACCAGAGTGCATTCTGTAAGGAATTGTGTTTGCAGTGTCTTCGAGGTTTTCCAAATCCCCATTCTGATTGTATATTTCTGCCATCTGAATGAGAGTCAAGATGTACTGGTCAGATGCATGCTCAATTCTTTTTTTTTTTTTTTATTGAAATCCCATAAATGCGCATGATTTTGTGTGCATGAATTTTAACATAAACAGTGATCATTAGTTGATGCCGAGATGGCATCATGTAGAAGCTTGGCCAATTTGTCCTTTCAATTCCAGAGCGACAACTGATTATGGTAATAGACTAACTAGAGGGTGCTTATATCTCCAGGATACTATGATGATGGGTGCTGACTACTATCAAACTGAATCTGAAATTGCCTCTCTGCTAGCAGAAGGAAAGGTTCCAATTGGCGTGGGTCAGAATACCAAAATCAGGTAAGATTTTGGCAGCAACTCCTCTTTCCCATGCACAGGCACACATGCAAAAACTTTCAGTGTACAAGATGAGACCTGCATGTTGTTTCTGCAGTAAATAATGCTTTATCGATTCATTCATGTAACATCATCCAATCATAATTGCTTCTACCTATTAAAATATTCATTTGTGGATTCTTTGGCCTGATGGCAGAACATATGCTTTTTTCCCCCAGGAATTGTATTATTGATAAGAATGCCAAGATAGGAAAAGATGTGATCATCACGAATGCTGATGTAAGTGTAACTTTCTGTTCTCCCTAAACTTCATGTCAACTTGGGGTTTTTTTCAATACCACCAAGAAGTGTCCTGTGTTTGATCGGCATGTATATGCTCTGGCTCATCAGGGTGTTCAAGAAGGAGACAGGCCAAGTGAAGGATTTTACATTAGATCAGGGATTACAGCCGTCCTGAAGAATGCAACAATTAAAGATGGAACCATTATCTAGAAAAAGCTGAATCTTAGTGATGAAGCTGAGGAGCAATCAATCCGCATCTTTGTATTTGGTTGCTGTGATCACAAAGAACTGCCTTGTGCGCAAATTACCTGTTCCTTCCATATGTGACAGAACAGCCAAGAAGAGGTAGTATTTTAACTTGAATAAATCGAAGGCGCCTGAAGTCTATTTAGAAATATCGACAGGTTCATTGCTTGAAGCTCAAACCACAGGATTGATAATACAACTTTTTATTCTGACTTTAAAACTTCAGCCCTGTTTGGCTAGATCAGAATTAATCTTTGAACTATAATAAAATTGCCATGGTCAAGGAGGGGATGATTTGGATTCTAAGCGTTGATCGTTAGTTTTACGGGGAAAGTGATTTCTTGAAATTTATTTTCTAAATTTTTTTGTATTTATTTATTATTGCAAAAATTGATTAAGAAAAAAGAAAATATTTTTCAGTAAAAAAAAGTAGTTTGGTTTCATAAAAATATATATTTTTTATTTTGGATGAAAAATATTTTTTAAAAGTTATAAAAAATTCAGAAATGTTTTATTATTTAATGATTATATAAAATTTGATATTTAAGCTTTTGATTGTTATATATTTTATTTAGATGTTTTTTTAATTACATCCCTTAAAATTTAATATCTTTAGTTTTTATTTTTTATTGTTATTTGCTTTTCTCTTATTATTTTTTTAATTGAAAATTTTTATTTATTGTATTTGGTTTTTATTTATTTATTTTTGAAATAATTTATAAAATTGTATTTTTTTAATTTTATTATTTTTAATTTTTTTATTTGTGAAATTTAGTCTTTATTATTTTAATTATTATTTATTTTATTTGAAATAATTTAAGAAATTATTTTTCTTTGAATTTCATTCTTAGTTTTTTTTATCATTTTATCTTTATTCTTTTAATAAACTTTTTTTTAAAAAATAAAATATTAAGAAATTATTTATTAACTTATTTTTCACAACTAGCATTATCAAATATTAGAATTTAATTGCTTCCCTTTTCCTTTCACTAAAAGAAATACCATTGGATGAGCTGATACATCCCTAATAGAGATTTCGATACTCAAAACTTCAGCGATGACGCTAATTTTTCTAGTTAAAAGAGTTTGCTAGTCTAACATTATCAAAACTAGTCTCCTGGCTTCTCATTTTTCCATGTTAATCGCCGTTGTTCCCAGCTGTTCTAATATCATTTGCTCTCTCCCACTTCTCCATGTTCCTCAGCCTAACGTCCATCTATCGAATCCGATTGAACTTTGGAGACTGATCAACAATGATACTAGCTGTTGAAGGGTTCTGGCTGAAGACTACTTCATGCCAGTCTCGGAATGAGTCCATTCCTTCAGTAAGTAGTTGCCAGAACATGCCGCCTGCTGCAGCACCTCCATTGCTAGCTGATAAATAAATAGCTAAGTAGACACAAGACAGTATTGAATAGTAGCTGGTCCCTTTGGTTATCATTCGATGTCCGCAATGATTTTCCGAACTCCGTGAACAGAACTTGCTTCTGAAGGATGTTCTGTGCATCTTGGATATGATCGTTAAGCCAATTGTTCAAAAAGGATTCTTGGCTTGCTTCACCTGAATAAGTTAGCCTGTTCATAGAGAAAAATAGCCGTATTTGGTGAGGAACGTCTGCGTTGCCAGGAAAAATGCTATATGCTCAGATTTTTACACAGCGTGACATAACAGAACAGGAAGCAGGGATAGTTTTAGGCGGAAAGTTTACGCTTAAGACCATTGATCAGGGTAGGAATGAACAGCAGCAAAGTCAATGCCAGCGATCTGATTGTTGGCAATGAAATCTGTCCCTACGTGAAAGTTTGGATTGGATTGCCGCTTTTGAGAAGGGGATGGTTTCTAACATTGCGGTTGAGTTTTACTTTGAGGGTTTTTTTTAGTTTTTTTTTTGTTTAATTTTAAATTAATTTTTTTACATGTTTTTGTATTGTTTTAATATGTTATATTTTAAATATTTTTTTTTAAAAAATTAAAATCAATTTTATGACATTCCAACCCCTTACAAGCCTGCTTCTAATAAGTGGTTTCCATCAATAGATATCAAGTAACAAGCCATCTCTGTGATCCAAGCTTGCCATGCAAAGCCACGTTAAGTAAAATCGAACAGTAATGTTTTATTTAATAATTTTTCATCAAATCAATTTTTTTACTCACAAGGAGTTGATAGTCCTTAGAACATGGTTGGCATTGTATTTTAAAAATATTTAATTTTTTTTAAAATTAATATGTTTGTGATGTTTTTAAATTATTTTGATATATTGATTTAAAAAATAATTTTTTTAAAATAAAAAAAATATTATTACTATATTTTTTAAAATAAAAAATACTTTTAAAAGATAATCATAATTACCATTCCAAACACGTTTTTAGCAGTTACGTATTTGCGTGTTGCTTTTGGTTAATCTTAAAGTGACCTTGTTTTTGTCAGACCACGTTAACGAGATTAATGCTACCGAAGTTCTCACCTAATCCCACGCCAACAGTAATACTGGACCTTTTAGTTAAATTAAATTTACTGTGCTCACTTCGAGGGTTGGTGGCAGGAAATCTAACGATCTGATCTGGTGAGTTCTTATGAGCACGCAGACTCCATTTGGAGGTGTTTAGCTTTGCAATTTAATCTTATTTTTTTTTTTAAAAATATTTTTTATATATTTTTAAATGAAATATATTCTGAAAAATAATCTCTACAACCCCTTCAGTGATCTGAGTAGAATTGGAAAACAACATTAAGGAACTCTCAAGATTCAAAATATAATAGAGTTGAGAGATATTGAAGGCTGAAGATATTGTATTCATGAAGAGAACCAGACATGTACAATTAAAAACATAAGATGGAGAAGTCTAACAAACCTGAAAGGTCCTTCCTGATAGATCCGAGACACATCTGGGTTCATTCATGAGCTCCTAAACCATCATTGTTGGCATGGGCGGAGGAATGCTGAAGGCTAAGGTGGGCTATAGTACAGGTAAGATTTTATTAATATTTTTTGATTAGTTTTATATAAAAAAATTTATAATTTATAATTTAGTCATTAAAATTTTTTAAAAATTTGTGTGGAGCTTTTTAATATAATTCTTAAGTTTGGGTTAAAATTTTAGAAATTTTAAAGAGATTCAGAAATTTAAAAAAAAAATCATAATTTAACTAGTTTTATGTTATTATACATAATTTTCAATTCGACTATCAGATTAAAATGAAATTTTATAAGGGATTTTAAAATATATTAAATAAAATCTGGTTAAAATTTTAGAATGAACGAAGCTTGGTAGTGCTAATAAAAAAAACTGTCAAATAAAGACAAAACAACTCATTAAGAATAAAATGATTATTTGCCATTAAAAAATAAAACAAATCACATTTTCTTTCCTTTTATATGTTGTTGACCGAGCAGAAGTAGAATAGAAAAAGAAAAAAAGAAAAGGCAAGAGAGAAAAATAAAGGAAAAACATAAAAAATCCAAAAATAATAAGAATAAGCTTGTAAATTTACAAAGCCTAACTTATAAAACACTAATCTAGTAAAACATTAAGTGAGGGAAGGAGGATTTGAAAGAGGAAAAAAATTAATTATTTTGTTGATTGTTATTTTATCTTAGTTGAGAGATTATTACAATATCAATTCAGATTTAATTATAAATGAATTATATTTTATAAAATATTGGAGAATGTAACTTTAACATGGGGTTATTTTTACCTTTTATTTTAATTTAATGAACTTTCAAATTTATTTTTTAATATTTTAAATAATATATTTGAATTAAAAATTTACTATTAACTTCAAAAATTTATATAAATTAATTAATATATATTTTTTAAAAAATTATATATTTATTTAATAGCCTATAATTAAAAAAATTCTTGACTCCGTCCTTCGCTCATCTTTGAAAGCGACTCCAGTGATACTGTTACGTCTTGTGAGAATAGCCTATACAATATATACAGCAAAGATAGAAGGAAAGGACACTGAGAGAGAGAGAGAGAGAGAGAGACTACACTAGTTGGATCATTTGTTTCTCCAGCTGTCAGCCATGAGAGGATGAATAATGGCAAAGAGACAGAAGGAGAGTCGCCCTCACCTTGATTCGACTCCTGTAGTATCCTTGACTGGCTGCCTAGTTCACATACTATTTTTCTCCCTCTAAAGTCAACATAGTTGTTCACCCAACTCAAAACTAGCTTAATACCATGCCTCCTAGCTTCCTTCCTAGTAGCTAGTTAACCTTTTAACAAAGGATAAACCATATCATTAACAAAGGATGGAGAATTTCAAAAGGCTAAAAAGAATGTTACCAGGCAAGATATACCATGACTGCCTGGAAAGTCTGTTAATTGCAGTGGCCAGGTGAGACGACATGCAAAGCTCTATCTTGACCATCATTGAAAGCCCGAGTTCTTTAGCTTCTTGGAAAACAGATCTCTGTCACTTTGTCTCTCTGTGTCGGGTCAGTTGCATACATTAGCCAATAGGCATTGAAGCCATTTGCATAAAATGGGCTACCATTCAACAAAAAATGCACTCCTTCGGTAGTTATGAACCCCTCATCTGTCTCCACTTGGAGAAAAATCCCCCGTTTTTGAATGAGAAGAATCACAGAGAAAGTCAGGCCCCAGTGCTTCACGTTTTTAACTCTCCCTTTCCTGCCTTTTTCTCAATGCATCAAAGAATTATGTCCCTGTAATCTCAACAAATCTGCAGTTTCATTTATTTGGTGTACATTTATCCGGCCCTATCAGTTAAGGTGGGTGAAAAAAGAAGAAGAAAAAAGATGTCAGTTTTCTGTAACAGGATTCAAAAATAATCATGTGGGAGACCATGCTTTAGTGTATAAAAATTAATTTCAAAACTATCTTTCTGTCTGTGTCTTTTATTCTTGGTATCTTCGTCTTTTTTTATCTCACAAGCCAAATGCAATATAAAGGTTAATAAAACTATAACACACAAGATAAAGTTTTTTTTTTAAAAAAACATTTACCTACGGCCTAAAGTTAATAAATGACTGGTTAGATACGTAACTGATGCTTTGGCAGTATATTTGAAGGCAAAGGTTACATTTTCAGATCCTCCGGTTATGATTAGAGAAAATTTTATCATTATTCGAAGGTTCTCATTGGAGTTTAGAATGAAATACTGTGAAAAACTGCAAAATTATTATTTAAATATGTTAATTTTCGATTTTGGTATTATAAAATTTCTCCTCCTTCTCGAATGTAATTAACATGCTTCGGAAAAGTCTATAAATTGTTTCAGAAATGGCATTTCGGAATTCGAAATTCGATGCCTGGGAATTCAAAGTGTGTGTTGGTTGTCAAAATCCAGTTGATTGACTTAATAATCTTTAAATTTTTTTTACATCTCGTCCAAGTATTCAATAGGGCTTCACATGAGGATGCTTGGATCCACAATATTGATGGCCTAGTTTAGAAATCGTTGACAGGCACACGCACACACACACGGATTACCACTGTACCAATTTGCCAGTTTTTATACGTCTAGGTAGTTGAAAGGTTCCAAAATCAAGCGCAAGTCACGGGGACGTTTAGGACCAGCCCTTCGGAGGCTTCATTGGTCGGAGGCGAGATAACCTGTTGAAGCACTGGCCTGAGGAAACTCAGAGGAGAAACCATGGGGCTTTGAAAATCTAGGAGTGGCATGTTTAGTTGATTTGACCCTGGAGACACTGTGTTTTGAGTGTGAGTATTCTACGGCTGGTTATGTTGTGCAAGGAAGGTTCACCAAAGATCCAAAAGCACAATGAGATCCTAGCAAAAGCGAGTTATCTCCTGCTAAACGTTTGTTGTTGTTATAGTTGTTGTTCTTCGTAGTTCATCAAGCGGCATGTTGACGTTTTTATTTTTTTATTAATTTTAAATTAATATATTTTTAGTATTTTCAAATTATTTTGATATACTGATATTAAAAATACTTTTTAAAAAATAAAAAAATTATTAAAATATATTTTGACACGAAAAGCTATTTAAAAAACAATTATAACTATACTTTCAAACAAACCTATCAATATCAATAAAACCAATAGTTTAACAACTATAACTATACTTCCAAACAAGCCTATCAATATCAATAAAACCAATAGTTTTGAGAGTATTCTACATTTTCCTTTTAAGTGGCATAGTTGGGCTCTAATGCCGGGCTTAGAAGTTAGAACAAGGTGTCACGTTATGATATTGTGATAATTAATTAAAAAATAATTTTGATAAAAAAATATTTGATATTTTATTTTTTAGAAAAAAATATCTTATTTAAGGAGTCAACATATAATATTATGGTCATTAGAAACTCTAACTGGTTAACAAAGATTATCTAGTATGAGACTAATTATGCAAAAGAAAAGATGTTATCACTCCTTAAACGTCCTATCTCAGGTAAGCTGTATTACTGGTTTTGTTTAAAATTGTTAAAAACTTGCTCTCCTTTTTATTTTTATTTTTATTTTTTATTTTTCTTTTCATGTTCTTAACTCTGGTGTCAGTGAACAATTCCTACAAATATTTCTAACTTTGGCGCTGGTAAATATCGCACAAATCCAAAATATATAATATTCCTGACTTTGGCGTTAGTGAATATTTTTGTAAAAAATAATTTTGAAGAAGAAATTTTTTATGTCATTTTTTTTTGTTTATCATTTATTATTATTTTATTTTATTAGATGGAAATAAAAAAAATATTATACGACATATTTGCATTTAACAGTAATAGTCCACAGATTGAGCATATTTACAAAAAAAAATACAAACATAAATAAAAAATAAAACAAAGTGTGAGGAGCCCACAATAAATCAACGAAGATCCCGAAATATTTTTAAAATTTTTTGTTATTTAAAAGGGGTTTGTTTGGTTAAATATCAAATTAGAATGGACATAAAAATTATGGTCAGGATATAAGGGTGTGTTTTGCCAATCACATCCTTAGCAAATACAATTTGGGAAGGATAGGTAGACCTGACCCACTCTTTTTTTTTGGGCTCAATCGAACCTAACCAAACCGGCTCGATTACTAGTTCAGACCAGTAATTCAACTAATATATTTTTCTTTGCAAGTGTGCGCGAGTAACTCGCGCACATTTGTTATGGGAAGAGGGTAATTAAAAGTGAAAAGAAGGGAACGAAATGACTTACCTATTATTTGACTGCATTGTCAACTTCTTGCGTGAAAATTGATGCAAACGCTCGTTGCTAAGAAAACTAGTATTATTCTTTTTGCATTTGTTTTCCTTCCTTTTAGTGCATATACTGAGGTTTGTATAGTGTCAGAGTCACTTCATGTGTGAGAAACAAAGTTTCAATTTAACTCATTCTCTTTTTTGAGGTTTGAATTTGATTAAGAATTAAATTTTAAAACAAATAACTCTTATTATCTTAAAGATAAGAATAGAATAATAAAAGTATATTGTAGTCTTTAATTTCTATACAAACTAACAAATTATATTTTTTATTAAAATAACTCTGTGATATTTTAATTTTATATTTTGAACTTTATAAAATTAAATTAAAAAATCAATAAGTGAAAATTGAATTACAATACAAATAATGGTTTGAGCTAACATCAGCCAAGAATGTCATAGATTTCTTACACGAAACTCCATGTCCCCCACCATATGAAAGAAGGCTCCGTAACCATAATTTCTTGCCATGAACATATAGCTACCAACCACGTGAACCATGATTTAAAATCTCCATTTTGATGTAACTTTCATTCCCTTTCAATTCCTCACTAGATATATAACTTGTTCTACATCGCAGGTTTATTAATTTTTTTTTAACATACAATATGAACATTTAGATAATGGTAGTATTTATAAAGGAAAAAAAAACATAATACTTGAGTTATTAATTTGACTAGATTTAACATGACCTGGTAATGTAATAGGCTGATTTAAACTATAAACAATGATAACAAACAAACCATATAAAAAATATTTGGTAATAATTAACTAAAATAAAAAAGTTGCTAATATTATACTCAGAAAAAAAAAAATTGTTGGAGATTCATCATTATTCTACTATGAACAATGTCTACATCAGAAGATCTTGCTAAGATGGTTCAAACCCCATGACAATAAAGTACACGACAACATTAAAAGAAGCTATGAGAGTTGCTAGAGCAAAGTTGCGAGAAAGAAAACAAAAAAGAGAATGATCATCTGTCTATATTTAACCAATTAATTTTATTCAACTCAAAAATAAAATTTATTTATAAAATAAAATTAATAAAAAATAATAAATTAAAAGATCCTAGAGAACCCAATCAAATAAAAAAAAACAAAGAATAAAACAAATGACACAAGAAGTTGAAAAAAAATAAAGCCCAATTTCTAATTAAATAAATATCAAAGGATAAAATCAAAAAAATATTAAATAAAACAAATAAATCTTGAGTGAACTTTTTAAAGATGAGTTAATTTTTAAAATTTACAACTTATAAAATCTTATACATGAATTAAACTAAGAAGTTAAAATTCAAATAAATAAAAAATTGAAGGATGAAATCGAGTTAAAAAACAATAAAAACTCTCAAAAGAAAAAAACAATAAAAATAAGAAGAATGAAATTAAATAAAAAATAAAAAATAAAAAATAAAATCTCATGTATAGGATCGCACTTACATGACTTCTATTTCATTGATACGAAATAAAATTAATTTTTTGATTTTGTTTTTAGCACTGTAAAAAAATAAAATATTTAAAAATATAAGTACAATTTCAGAAGGAACAAATATTACCCGCAACACACGTAAGTTACAGACTACGAGTTTTATTTTACGGCTGTCATCTCCGAACATGCAGGTTCGCAAATAGACGGGAGTTGGGTGGAATAACGAGATTCTAGATTGGGGATGTCATGGAGTCGGTCCCTTTGTTACGTTCACATTATATTCTCCCGATTCTTGTCCCTGTGATGAAGCTCCTTAGCATAACTGATGGGCCGTGCTTTATGCTTTGCTGGATAAGGCTCGTGACCTTCCAGTCACGATCGAGCCTCGGATGGATGTAGACCCGAAACTGTTACCGATCCCAAAGCTCTTTGAGTGCAAGGAACCTGAATTAAGCTCCAAGAAGGGCACGCTCCGCCCTCCGAGTCAAGGTTGTCTGCTCAGTTCAATTTTGTCACGATTCTTCCTCGTTTTGACATTAACAAGGAAGAAAATAACGTGGAAATTGCATTAAAAAGACTGAGGTAGTTTGAATTTGCATCCTTGGTGTGGGTCCCCATATGGCCTTGATAGCTTGATTTGTCCCCTAGCAACCGCACAATCGCGACTGTGCCTTGATGGCTAAAATACTGGAGATTGGTCTCATGAAGGACAAGAGCTCTTATCAGTTAGACACATATTCCTTAGAAGACCACTTAAGCGACCTCTAACAAAATAGACTTATAATTGAAATTTCTGGACAAGTCATTTGAGAAAAAAAAGTTTTCAATAATTGTTACACCACTTTTTGAAAAAAAAAAAAAAAACGTGCTCATTCCACTTCACCATGACCCCCGTTCATTTTTAGGTTAGAAAATATATACATAAAAAAATAATTTTTTAAATTATTTTAATATGTTAATATTAAAAATATTTATATATATTTTTAAATAAAATAAATTTGAAAAACAATCACATAATAATACTAACCATATAATATTAAACAAATATACATGAATTGCTTTAAATCAATTTTTATCAAATACACTATTAATTTAACTTGTTTTTACCATATAAAAAATACATTTAAATCTAAAAATCAAATCAAAATCTGCTTCCCAGAGGTCATGAGACTCAAGAGGTTATCTGACCTTGAATGAATTGCGTACAGGTAAAACTCACGTGGGCAACGAGGAGCTGATCAATGGACACAGATTAAAATGGGTTGATCGGACGAATGAGGCGGCTACACCAAACTCCTTCTCTTTGACGGAGAGCTCACCAAACATTCTCGAAGTTGACACATGGTCACACTAGCTACTAGTCCACCACTGTGCAGTACTAGCCATCTCTTCTAATGGTTTTTATTTAAAATATTTTTTTATTTTTTTAAAATATCTTTCACATTAATACATCAAAATAATAAAATATAAAAAAATATCAATTTAAAATAAAATAAAAAATAATTTTTAAAAAAAATTATATTAAAACATAAAAATAAACAAATTTTCATCAATCAAGTTCAAGTAGGTGGGTTAATGGCTTTGTGATGGTATTTGATATTATTATAAATATTTTTAAATATTTTTTATTTGAAAATGTATTAAAATAATATATATATTTATTTTTTAAAATTATTTTTAACATCAATATATTAAAACCATCTAAAAAAACATAAAAAAATAATTTTTTTAAAAAACAAATATCACCATCACATAAATAAACACCAACTTTACATTATTTGAAATAAATTTTATTTTTCCACCAAGCATGGTCATGGTCGCTATATTCTATTTCATGATGAAGTGTGTCTTTTTCATTGGAATTTTTCTTTCTGTACTATTTATGTGTCAATTCCACCCCATTAATCGAGTTTTTCAATGCTATCTCTATATAATTCATAAAATTTTTAATTTAGCACTCATGATTCTAATGTAGAAGATGATAACGGATGATTCCACTTTTGAATTATTTTTTTTAGTGCTTTAATTTCCTTGTTATTTCGATGAAATATCACACCACATGGATAGAATCTCAGGGAAGGATGGAATGAGAGACTTTTTTTTTTTTTTTTTAAATGATGAAAAAGGAGCTTTCTTAACTACTTGTATGATTTGGGTAATATTGAAACTATTGGAATACTTTAGGGACGTTAGAAAATCTTAGATTTCATAGGCTAAATGATTTTTTCTAAATATTTAGAAAGCAACGGCTACGAAAAGGAAGTCCGCATAGGCTCGCTCCGAGCGACTACAATGACGGATATGGATGCGGGTCCCCATCTTTTTTTTTTTTATTATTATTATTATTATGTTAATTCTCCTCCCTCCCTCCCTCCCTCCCGCTCTCTCTCTCTCTCTCTCTCTCTCTCTCACACACACACACACACACACACACACACACAGCTCTTCTACATGGAAATCTAACTTGACCCCTTGCTATATTGATGGTGGAAAAGCTTCAAATTAAAATCTACAATTTAAACTATATCAGAGCATCAAAAGTTCATTATTTATTATAAAATCTGCAAATATGTAATATATTTTATTTTTTTGGCCAGGAATGTTTTCGAAACAGCACTACTTCTCATATCCATGAAACTCTATAAAATATATACATTGTGCTGACAAACAAAGACAACGTTTATATATCACAACCCAAATAGAATAATTATTAAACGAGTAGTGTTAAGAATTAATAAAACATGATAAGAAAAGCTCTAATAACACATGCAAGTAGCTGGATCCAGATCTTACCATCCAACGGTCCATATATATTATTACGGTTTTTTTTTTGTATTATTTTAAGCTATGTTTGATAATGACACATTTAGACATTTTTATCCTTCATTCATCCGTTTAATGTAAAACAACTTGTTCTTAAAGCTATTTTACAAAAAAATTCAAAAACATTTAATTTTTCATTGTTGGGTTACGTTACTAAACTCTACTTGGTATGTATTAAAAATTAATTTGATGCGTTTTAAATTCAGACACAATTTTACAACATGCACACAGCATTAACAGACACACGTAAATAATTCGATGTTTTTTTGGATACATTCTTACAATTCCCTTGCTGAATTAGGAAAACTTAGAACAGCTCGTAATTGGCCGTTTAAGAATTGAATATACATGGCAGAGGCCCAAGTCATGGAGGCAGGAAATTGTGTAGCTGCATCCACCTCATACACGAGGGAAGACTGTCAGCTCAGCTAATCATCTGCTTGATGGCTAACTAAAAATTGATACGTGGTAGGCCGTACCCGAAAAGTTAACTGAAATTGGTGGCCCGAGAACTGGACGTATCTATTTATGAGACAAGCAAGCGATGCCGAGAAGCCCCACCAAGCTTGTCTAGATTAGAAACACCAGACATTGCTTTCAATTTCCTACCTGACCCGAGTTCTCTCCACCATCTGCCTGAAAATCAAAGATGGGAACAGAAGCTGAAACAGTGTGTGTGACAGGTGCATCAGGCTTCATCGGATCATGGCTAATTATGCGACTACTAGAGAGAGGTTATGCTGTCCGAGCCACCGTCCGAGACCCTGGTCAGCCTCCTTCGACCATCATATACATCAGTTTCATTAAAGCTTTGGTTTATGATTTTCTCTTGTATTTTCTCCCTGACAGACAACATGAAGAAGGTGAAGCATTTGCTGGAATTGCCAAAGGCATCAACCCACTTGACTTTATGGAAAGCTGATCTTTCTGTAGAGGGGAGTTATGATGAAGCAATTCAAGGGTGCACAGGAGTGTTCCATGTTGCCACTCCCATGGATTTTGAGTCCAAGGACCCCGAGGTATACATGATTTCTAACTGTACCAGCTTTGAAAATGCCAACAGTTTTTCTGCCAAAGGCGATTACCCAGCTTACGAAAGACTGGAATTAATTTCCTCTACTATATCATTCGCCGGAAAAATGTTGATAGCCGGTAGCTTAAGCATGTTTTGGACTATTGTATTTTGCTTCATTAAGCTAATGTCGTGGTAGCAAAATATAATGGTAAAAAACGGTAATTGCTAGTAAACAATTTTGGAATTACAGTGAAATCATTAATGTTATAAGATTTCTTTTCCTCTTTGGCAGAACGAGGTGATCAAGCCAACAATCAACGGAGTACTGGACATCATGAGAGCATGTGCCAAATCAAAAACAGTTAGAAAGATAATATTCACGTCATCTGCAGGAACTGTGGATGTTGAAGAAAAGAGAAAACCAGTGTACGATGAAAGCTGCTGGAGTGATTTGGACTTTGTTCAGAGGATAAAAATGACTGGATGGGTTAGTACTATATTAAGCACCTAATTAATTCCCCGTTTCTTTCCTTTGCTGTATAAAATCAAAACATGAAATTTCTAATTAGTATAGATCTTTAAACGTACCGTGGGGACCAGATGTATTTCGTGTCCAAGACTTTAGCAGAGCAAGCTGCATGGAAGTTTGCTAAAGAAAATAACCTGGATTTTATCAGCATCATACCAACTCTTGTTGTTGGCCCGTTTATCATGCAATCAATGCCCCCAAGTCTCCTGACAGCGCTTTCACTGATCACCGGTACTGCATCTCCTACCCTTTTTTGTAATGATTATTAAATTAGTGTTCTTGAATATGACATAGGGAACAATACTTTTCTTGCGGCAACAGGAAATGAAGCTCATTATGGGATTATAAAGCAGGGACATTATGTGCACTTGGATGACCTCTGCATGTCTCACATCTTTTTGTATGAGAATCCAAAAGCAGAGGGCCGCTACATCTGCAACTCGGATGATGCTAACATTCACGATCTTGCCAAATTACTCAGAGAAAAATACCCAGAATACAATGTCCCTGCAATGTAAGTTTCTCACCTAAAACAATCATAAATTATCCTTTCCCTTGATAGTCATTATCCTTTTCTTTCTCTGGGCCTAATTAATTAAATCTTGTTGGATCAGGTTCAAAGACATTGATGAGAATTTGCCGTGTGTTGCTTTCTCATCCAAAAAGCTGACGGACTTGGGTTTTGAGTTCAAATACAGCTTGGAGGACATGGTCGTAGGTGCTGTGGAAACATGCAGAGAAAAGGGACTAATTCCCCTATCTCATAAGAAACAAGCCGTCGAGGAATGCAAAGAAAATGAAGGGGTCCCTGCGTCCTGATTGTTCTAGGGTCATGTTATTCCATAACTAGACGATTGCCAATTGCACAAGCTATACACTACAAATAATTGTTGTCTTTGACCTTGGATTTGCCGCCGCCGACGGCTTTTGTACCATGATAGCGGTGTAAGGTTATTGCCAGCTTAATGGCCTGTGTTTATGTACCTTGTTTCTCAAATTATGTTCATCGTTGGCTTTGATCAATTTACTATATTGTACCTTTTAAAAGACAAATAAAAACCTTTTGCTCGTTTTCATTTTGCTTTTTTTTTTAATCAAGGAATAACTAATTCAATTTTGTTTCAAATAAGAAATAACAACTAAACCAATTTTTTTTTTTTTTTTTAAGATTCAAAATCAAATTCAATTTAAACCAACCAATTTTAATTTGATTCAATTAGTTTTTTTGCATCAAACCGGCAAAACCTTATGAACAATCTTCCATCCAAAAAGGAACAAGCGTAATGAATCTGTATGAAACTCAGACTATCCCATCTTTGATAATTACAACACAGAATAAACCTCTAAGAAGCCTGCTCTATTAGATCATAACCATGAAAAACAAACAAACAAACCATTTCAATTTTATTTTTTTGTCCCTAAAACCAAATATTGTCTGAAAGGTACTTGAAATAATAGTCAAAGTGTCATTTGTCCTAGAACAGTAAATTCCACGGCACTAGTCTCTAAACAAATCGTTTCACTCAACTTTTCCTCCAAAAAGTATTATAAAACGATAAGAAAAATGAGAACAAAAATAAAGATGAAAGGGACTTTAATTTTTTCGTTTGATTAAAAAAATCAAATAAATATTTAGCTTGATAGCTAGCACCCACTACACCAATCGAAGGCCAAACCGTAAGAGTATTGGGCAAGAAAAGAATTTAAAATCATTTGGTAAATATATCAAGAGTTTGAGTGGTCTTAAAGAGAACTGGTGATGGAGAGAAAACGAGAGAGATTGAGACAACAGTGAGTGAGAGGGAGTCGGCTGTGATTTGGGGAGAGAGAAAACATGAGAGCAGTGAGAGAGGGGCCTCCAATTTAGATAGCATTCAGTATTTGTTTTTTTAAATAAGATTATTTAAAAATATATAAAAATAATATTTTTTATTTTTTAAAATTTAATTTTAACAACAGCATAATATCAAAATGATTCAAATATATATATTTAAAAAAATCAAGCAAATAAAATTTAAGATTTTATAAAACATAAAATTTAAAATTTTATAAAACATGATTTCCTCTGCAAAAATAAACTAGTCCTTATAAAAGAAAGGCAATGACTATGGTTATGACTATAGGCTTAATTTTAGGTATTTCTTAGTCTTCTATAATAGGATTTAATATTACAGTTAGGTCTGATTCATTTAGTTTTAGATTTTTGAAATCAAACCTTACCAAACCAAAAAGATTTTTGCTTTTTATTCAGTTAATTCAATTTTTTTATGGCATGTGTTTTTGCTCATAAGGTATGCTGGTAGTTTTTTTTTTTTAATGTTTATTGTAATTTAAATTCATTCTGATAGTTCATTTATGTTTAATTCCTTTCATGCATGCATGTGGGGTTGCGTAAACTGAGTTGCTCGGAATTTGATTAAGGTTTGTGGCTTGGAAACGAGTGAGTGGTTAGGGATTTTGAGGTGTTTTTAAGCTACCTTTAAAGGTATTTCCTTGCACGGCGTATTTGCAAATGCAGTTGCTTACTTATTCTTTTGCTGGACATCCCTGACCTGGCATAATATGCAACAGTACCTGTTATTAATAGCCTGACTGAACGACCATCTTTGCCAAACAATGGCTGATGCTCTCATGAAAATTGAACATGTTGGCCGGTTGGAAGGAACCAAGGTTATTTCATCATGCTTTCTATGTATGCTTATTTTGTCTTTGCACTACATGAGTTGCATACGATTCTAAGCTGAATCTGTCTACTGCTACAAATTCAGGTTGTTTATGTTGGAGTCAGGAATAACGTTGTATACTCTTGGTTTGCTGTGATTCCTTTCCACTTTGTCTGTGCTTGCCCGAAAGGTTTTGAGCCTGATGCGGAAACTGTATAAAAGACACAACACTTTGGGATCGGAAAATTTGAGATTACTAAAGACCCACAGGAATCCGTTAGGGGAGCTGATGTTGTGTGCTCTGATGCGTGGCCTGCATCGGGCAAAAGGAAGAGGCTGCATCTTGTCATCAAGTAGGATTTCAGGCATATATGCTGCTTTTTTCCAAAACTATTGATTACAACAAGGTTTTAAGCTTCTCATGCAGGAAATAAGTAAAACCCAATTTACTGTTAGTTTCAGGCTTATTCATTGTGCGTTTGCAAAAACAATCTACTGCCAGGCATTTTATTTTTATTTACTTGATATTATTAAATTATTTTATATAAAAAATCTTTTTATATATTATTTTAATAAAAATAACAAAATAACAGACAATAAATATAACATAAATTATATGAAAATATTTACTTACCATGGCTGCCACCTTCCATTTGTATCCACACGCATAACACTAAAGACCCACAGGAATCCGTTAGGGGAGCTGATGTTGTGTGCTCTGATGCGTGGCCTGCATCGGGCAAAAGGAAGAGGCTGCATCTTGTCATCAAGTAGGATTTCAGGCATATATGCTGCTTTTTTCCAAAACTATTGATTACAACAAGGTTTTAAGCTTCTCATGCAGGAAATAAGTAAAACCCAATTTACTGTTAGTTTCAGGCTTATTCATTGTGCGTTTGCAAAAACAATCTACTGCCAGGCATTTTATTTTTATTTACTTGATATTATTAAATTATTTTATATAAAAAATCTTTTTATATATTATTTTAATAAAAATAACAAAATAACAGACAATAAATATAACATAAATTATATGAAAATATTTAAATAACTAAGAAAGAATTCATCATCGTAAATAATTTTTTAAAAAAATATTTTATATATTCTTAAATAATATTAATTATTAAATCCTTGCATAAAATAAAATAAAATTTAAAAGATATTCCAAGTGATCAAGCGTGCAAGATGATGCAATTAAGAATATTCTTAAATAATATTAATTATTAAATTCTTGCATAAAATGAAATGAAATTTGAAAAATATTCCAAGTGATCAAGCGTGCAAGATAATGCAATCAGGCTGTACATGCTTGGCTTGCGATCTCAGATCAGCCATACCCAAATCCCAAAGCATCCTAGTCCGTAACTTCATTTAATCTGAAGGGACGTAGAATCTTGCGGGTGGAATCCGTGCATTTGCTTTTCTGTGGAAACTTGAACAATAAAGGGAGCTGCAATTAAGTTACCATTGTCCGTTTGAAGATTTATAGTTTCTGCATATTATATCTATGCTTAACATTCCCCACCCCGCATTTTTTGGTCTGGATCAAACCAGAGGCACATTGAAGTATGAACTAGCAGCATGGACCCCTTTTGACAGCTTTGAAATTGCATATAAATGGGCATGTGAGGGCACTACAAGAAATGGCCTAAGTATTATAGACCAAGGATACAAATGTGGGTGTGTATTGCCTACACTAAAGGATTGAGGATGCAAACTTGGACATGAATTTTCTCTCCAGAGAATGCAACCTTAAGGATGAGACTTGACATTGTCTACCGTTCTTCTGCACTGAATTTGTTCCAAGCATCCTGGGAGAAAAAATAAAATAAATAAAAGAGCATCACTTCAACAATTCAGGGGCAGAGAAAAGGATGAAACACATAACAGCTGCATGGCATTAAGGCTTAGTTTCCATCCTGGATGCAATATGTTAAGTGCCATTTTTGAAGTTAAAGACCAAGACGTCTGCAATTATCCATGCTTTAGTCCTACTAGGCCATGACAAGCTACAGATAAACTTCCTATGAGAAGAGGAAACGGTAGCACACCTTTAGAAGATCAAAAACCTTCTCACAGGTGTATTTCAGCTGTATGCTTGCACCACGTTGTTGCAACTTGTCAGGGTGAACAAATAGCGTGGCCTTGCGGTAAGCTTTTTTCACAGCAGTACTTGACACAAGTTCAGTCAAAGGAATTGGCTGCCAGCCACTATCAGGGCCAAGGATCTGCAAGCAAGGGAAAATACCGTTAGAAAAAGAAGCTTCAAGTGGATAGCGCATGAGATAATCCCATTTGAGCACAACGGGATAATTATTTTAAACATAACAAATAATCAATTTATAACGTATTAAAATCAAGAAAAGTGATCTAATAAGTTAGCTAGTAAATGTAAGGTCAATAAATTGTGAAGAAAATCATAAATCCGTAATGCATCATGGAGTGAATTTATAGAACTTATGGACGGGTATAAGCGGGAAGGTTTCAACACACATATGGCAGTGTTGAAAGCAGAGCACGCAAGTTCCTCTCCTTCCCACTTGACCATCTCTTGACATCAGCTTCCAAAGTTTCTGCCAGTCTCTGCCATCGATATTCAATAGAAGACAGTGAGAAAAGCATTTAAAAACTAATGAAATTAGAAATGTTTTCTTATCTTATTTGAGCAGCTAGTTACATTTCTTTCTGCCTGCTCTTTCTGAGCAAGAAGGTCGCGCATATTCTTCTCTCCGAGAGCTTTTGCCTGGAAGAGAACAAAAAAAAGAAGCATACTAGTCAGAAGTCGAAGAATTAAAATTCCTATATCTGAATCAGGTGCAAGAAGAAGAATTAAAATTCCTATATCTGAATCAGGTGCAAGAAGCATACGGCACGCTCTGCTGTTCTTTGATGCCTTTCCAATGTGGCTTTATTCCTTGGAGCGGATTCATCATTACCTCCATTAAATCTTTCTGTTGAGTGGGGAAATAAAAAGGTGAATGTATTGCTTAGGAGCAGCACAGAAGCCCATGTAAGTTCAATATCCCTATGAAATGATAGAGCCTTCTATATACCATATTAAGGTACTCACCACCATGATTTGAAGAGCCTGGATACCTTGAACTGCTAGAAGGACCTGGGTCATTGCATTGTTTATCCTGCTAGAAATTCCGCAACAGTTAATTTTCCATGCCAAATGCTTTTACGAATAGCATAAAAAAGCAATGAAAATACAAGTAAAGACACTAACTCTGGAATTCATCCCATTATCTTTTGAAATGCTTGAAAATCTCTCAGCTGCAGGCTTTTCAGCCTGATTTCTTGCTTTAAAAGCAACCTTCCCAGACAAAGCTTTTTCTAGGGCACGCTGCCTGGCCTCTGCGGTTGCTCTCTCTACTGCAGCACGTTCAGCTTTTAGTTTGGCTTCAAATGAGGCCTTCTCAGCTGCCAACTTATTATTATTGGCCTCTAGAAGAGCCTTTCCTAGCCTTTCTTTGACCTCAGCCTTTAACCTTTGATGAGCTTCTGCAGCTGCAGCTGCTCTCTTGACAGCAGCCCTTTCTCGGGCTTCTGCAAAAGCCCTTTCACGAGCTTCTTGTATTGCCCTTTCGACAGCTATTCTCTCTTTTGCTCTTTCTATTTCCCTCACTTTTACCTCTTCCTTTTTACTGAAGTGTTTCTTCTCCACCTCCAATTTCCTTTGCAAATTATCTTCAGCTTCCTTCTCTTCTATTGCTGGATTCTTGCAATGATTCTCCTCTTTCTTGCTGGTGCTTTGGTTCGGTTCCTCTCCCAAGGATATCTCCTCTGTGGTCTTCCCTTGCCCTTTGAATATAGGTTGCTGACTTGCTTCACTATCTACACCATTACCTACCCATCTATCTTCATCAGAAGATTCAAAAGAATTCTTGTCTTTTTCATGATTTGTTGCAACTTCAGAATCCTTGACATCATTATTATTTTCTCCCAATTCGTGAGCAGCTTCTTCAACACAACACTCTGGATCATGAAGTGATTCTGTCTCGTCACTGGACCATCTTTCATTGTGAGATGATATCGAACTCTTCTCACTTTCTTCATTATCTGTGCCAACTTCAGGTTCACAGATATCAACATTACCATTATCATCCATTTCATTAGTTACATCTTCAAAACATTTTTCCTGACTGGACATGTTCTTGTATTCTGTCAAATGATGCTCATTTTGCTTGTCTTCAAAGTTAATGTCATTTTCACCTAAATATATCCCATTTTCTCCATTAAGAAGAGCCTCAGTCACATCTGCATTTTGCTTCTTAATCCTATCGACTCCAATGAATTGAGTGAGGCCTGCAATTTCACAATGCTGTTGCTCCAGGTTGTTCACATCTTCAACTGCCTCTGACTCCTCCTCGGTCCCTTCTAATAGAGGGGAAGATTGAGTTACCCCCATTACCCTTCCATTCTCCTTGGCAGCAAGTACCTCTGCCTTTAAATCCCCAACAGCATAGTTTATTTTACATCCCAAGGCATTGTCACTCCCACCCAGGTTCTCATTTTCATCCTGCTCATTTGCATCCTCGGCCATTTCAAGATTGTCCCCCTCGTATCTTAAGGCCTGTTCAGTCACTTCCACGGTCTTCTCATCTTGTTCCCCCAGGCAACTCTTGGATCTTATCCTCTCAGTTTCTATCCCTTCGCGTGCCTTCTCTTCTCTATTCTCAGTTTCATTCATCTTATCACTCTTTTTGAGTATTTCCTCATCATCCATGAGTTCTTCTGGCTTCTCACTCTCTTCTGTCTTACCCTCGTCGCCTAATATTTCTCTTCTGTGCAAGTCATTTAGTTTCTCATTTTCTTCAAGGTTCCAACCTCCTTGTTTCATTTCACATTCTACCCTGTCCCATTCTTTTTGCTGTCCCTCCATGTTTTCTTTCTTCTTATATATCTGATCGACACCTCCATCGCTCTCTTCTCCAATAGGAACTTCATCTGATCTATTCTCTGTTTCCCTATGATCTAGTGCCTCCCTTTGTTTCTTCTCGGTTTCCACCCAGTCCTGAGCATCTTTTAGTCCCTTCATATCTTCATTTTCCTCCAACTCCTGGACTGGAAGTTCTGCGTTTTCTTCAGGTCCATTCATCTGATCACTTTTTTTTAGTATCTCCTCATCATCCACAAGTTTTTCCAGCTTCTCATTCTTTTCTGTCTCACCATCTTCGCCTGATATTTCTCCCCTGTGCAAATCATTTAGTTTCTCCTCGTATTCTTCTAGGTTCCAACCTCGTTTCATTTCACATTCTGCCCTGTGCCGTTCCTCTTGCTGTCCCTCCACATTTTCTTCTTTCTCATATATCTGATTGAGGCCTCTGTCATTCTCCTCCCTACTAGGAACTTCATCTGATCTATTCTCTGTTTCCTTATGATCTAATGCCTCCCTTTGTTGCTTCTCGGTTTCCACCCAGTCCTTTAGTTCCTTCATATCTTCATTTTCCTCCAACTCATGGACCGGAAGTTTTGTGCTTTCTTCAGGTTCATTAATGTGATCACTTTTTTTGAGTGTCTCCTCATCATCCACTAGATTTTCTGGCTTCTCACTCTCTTCTGTCTCACCATCATCGCCTGATATTTCTCCCCTGTGCAAATCATTTAGTTTCTCCGCATATTCTTCTAGGTTCCAACCTCCTTGTTTCATTTCACATTCTACCCTGTCCTGTTCTTCTTGCTGTCCCTCCACATTTTGTTTTTTCTCATATATCTGATCATGTTCTCTGTCATTCTCCTCCCTGATAGAAACTTCATCTGATCTATTATCCATTTCCTTGTGATCCAATGCCTCCCTTTGTTTCTTCTCGGTTTCCACCCAGTCCTGAGCATCTTTTAGTTCCTTCATATCTTCATTTTCATCCAACTCCTGGACTGGAACTTTTACGTTTTCTTCAGGTTGGTGAAGATTTTCCAGCACGGTTTCACAGTCTTTCCATTCATCAGAGACTGTAGGTGTTTGATAAGTTTCTTCATGGTTATTAGAAATTCTTGTTTTGTTTTCATTTTCTTCCCGATGGCAAACTTGTGATGGCCTAACAAAATTTGCATATAAATTCCACTGAAATGCTTCTACCACTGAATTTAGTTCTCTCTCAACCTTGTCCTCGTTAAAAACTTCCTGAGTGCACTCCTCTGGCTTTTTTATTTTTTCTTCTGCAGTCATCTTCTCGCTCCATTTATTTTCATGATTATATGATGCCATTTTCTCTGCATTGTCTGACTGCTCAAATTCTGATGGCATTTCCCTGAGCTCTTCATAGCCCGCAGCTTCAAAAAACTCTTCTGTTGATTCCCAATCTTCTGCTTCCAGCCTATTATCTGTTCTAGTTGATTTGGATTCCTTGCTATGTGTTTCTCCAGCAGCATTATTAGCAGAAGAAGATTTCTTCTCATCTCCAAAATCTGGAGTTAGTTGGCTTGCTTTTGACACATTAGCCTCTGATACGCCAGTGAATTCTTGCTTTGCAGTATCCTCTTTTTCACGCATTTCCCGATCCACCAGCTCATTGGATCTTTTTAATCTTTCTTCAGTTTTAACCTTGCTCTTCTGAGCTTTCCAGCTTTTATTAAAGCCTGTCTTTGCACGATTTTGAAACCCTTCGTTCTTTCTTTCCATCAATTCTTTTGCAATTTTAATCTTCATTTGAGCCTCCTCTATTGCCTTTCTAAGTGCAGCTGCTGAGGCGGCAGCATCTGAATTTGCATCCATTTCCTCATCAGAAGAAGCTGGTAAATCTGCACCTCTAGAAGCATCATTTCTAGAAACTCCAAACTTGGAATTCTTTGATATATCGGTGCCGCCAATATTATAGCTGGAATTAGTTGGTGAGCTTGAAGGTGGATGTCTGCCTAGGCCAATTTCAAATGCATCAAAAGGCATATCATTCGAAATGGATCTATTTCGACTTGATTTCTTCTGAAACTCAGCAGGACTTCTAAAACTATTTGTGTCAGCAATTCTGGGTTGTGGACCTGACACAGCTTTCCTGCGAGCAGTGTCTTCCTTCACACTCTTACCAACATTAGCATTGAGATGAGAATCATTTAGGACTGATCGTGCTGACTTGCCACCTTCAGTCATCTTTGAAGGAGTGATTTCATCAACTAGAAAAGTATAGCCAGGAACTGCATGAAGTTGAGCAACACGTGTCATTCCATTTGTCCCTTTTTGGTTCCCTGGGCTGCTTTTATTATAAGACACGTTAAGCAGTTTTACACCATCAATCGACTGGAATGGTGCTTCAGGTGATGAATCTTTTTGCTCTTTTGAGACATTAGAATGTTTTGACCCGGCATTCCGCGACCTTGCTTCAGCTAGAGACCTACACAATTTTGGGCCCAAAACAAACAAATAATCATTTTCCATCTTTACAAATTGAATATCCCATCAACAAATCCATTCAATTGTCAAGCATACAAAACACTAAACGGAATTCACACATAATTTTGGGGAATGTTTTCGCAGCACACCATCTATTTCTTTGTTTGGCTCAAGGGTTATCATTTTAGATGAAAAATGTTTGAATTCGGTAAAGAAAAAGTTTCCTCCCCTCCTTGAAAAGCAAAAGAACACCCCCTGTTGCAGTCTCTTTCCAAGTTTAAATTAAGCAAGCACATTATGACATTACTTCTTTTCAAATTCCATGCTTGTTTTGCTAAAACTAAGAACATATAACCATGCACAGCTTCAAGTCTAAACCACTAAATCCTTAAATTAAGCCTCGTTTTCATACTTATAGATCCAAAATTTCACTTATATAACTTCAAAAATTCCAAATTTCGAAATAAAAAAAGGAAAATGATAGAGAACAGGGTTTAAGTCCACACATACCGAGTTCCATTGATAGAACTCTTGACTTTCTTTCGTTTAGCAAAGAGTTCTTCGTGAAGCAAACCAAAATCATCATCTCCAAAACCACCGAAAATCTTGGCGTAATCAGCCCTTTGTGCACCAAAAGAAGAAACCTTACTGTTCTCATTCAGCTCGGGAACATCAAGAATCGGAATCGATGAAGCAGTAGCAGCAGTCCCACCAAATATCTCTCTATAATCCAACACTCGAGCCCCGAGCTTCACTGTACCACCACCACCACTAAAAACGCCGTCGTACACATGCTTTCCGCCATGTCCACGGTCATAACTAAACTTCTTTGAAAACGGAGCAGCAGCAGAGACAGAGGAGACTTGCTGGTGCTCCATTCACAAAGACAGAGAGGTTATTAGTTTAGGTTTTACGCGTTTCGCTTTTGTTTAGGTTTGGTTTTAACTTTTGTTTTTGGTTTTGGTTTTGGTCTTCTCTGAGAGAAACGGCTTGGTCTTTCTCTGTAGATAGTTTCTGCAGAGTCAGACACGAGAGAGAAGACGTGAAAGGAGAAAAAATATTGTCGTTAATTAAGGTGTTTGATGTGTTACTGTTATTCTATTTATAAATATATTAAAATATTTTAAAAAAAGAATTATTTTTAATATATCAAAATAATTTAAAAATTATTAAACAAATTAATTTAAAATAATAGAAAAATTAAATCTTCATAAAACAACGGGCACAGTCATTGGCCGGCCGAGATAGGGTGGAAGACGAGAAATTCAGGTAAATATTGTTTTGAATTCGCGAATATTTATACAAGACAGTGGTGTTTCGAGATAGCACTCGAATCGAAAGAACGTAATTTTTTTAATATTGTTTTTAATTTTATTCTTTCATTTTAATTTAATATATACTATTTTTTTAACTTAATTTTTATTTTTTTCCTTTGCTATTTCATCAATTTTTTTATTTATTCTTCAATCCAAATTAACAATATTATATTTTTAATTTAATCCTTATTATTTTATTTTATTTTGAATTTTTTTGTAAAAGATATTATCCCTTTCAATTTTACCATTCATTCAAAAATTCATTTTTATTTTTAAATCAATTTGGTTTTTTTTTTGTTTTTTATATTTTACTAAATTGATTTTTCTTTCAATTGTCAATTTTTTTTTTGTTTTTTTTTATTTTACTAAATTGATTTTTCTTTCAATTTTTTCTTTTAATCATATATAAAATTTATTTTATATTTTATCTTTATTTTTTTAAATTCTATTTTTTTAGTTCTTTTGTCTTGTTGAATTTTTTTTTTAATTTTATTATTTAATATTTGATTGATTAAGAATTGGTTTTTATGGTTTTTTTAGGTAGAGTGTTTTAGGTTTAACAACTTAAATTATGAATTTGAAAAGTTAGCATGATTTAAAATATAAAAAAATATATAGTTCTTTTTATATTTTATCTAGTTATTTTAATTTTATGATCTAAGTTGTGGATTTGGTCAAATATCTCCAGTTAACTCTACTCTGATTACCGGGGTTATAGATTTATATATTATGTTAACTCGAGTTGATCATTATTGTTTTTTATTTTTTATCTCATTTTATTTTTTATATTTAACGGATTGTAAATTAAGATATATCATTTGCCTCATTTTTTAAAAAATATTTTTTCTCATATTATTTTAATTACTTTTCCTTTTATATTTAATTCAATTATTATTATTTTCTTTTTAATTTTTTATTTACTTGAAATAAAATCAGTTTATTTGATTTAGTCGAGATTATGATACAAGTAATATGTTTGTTTTTTATTTAAAAAAAAAATACAACACCTGAACATTATTTCTTGCACAGAAAAGTAATTTGATGACGTTGCAAAGCACGGACAATGAGGCTGGTAGATTTTAATTCCATGTGGTTTTTTATAAGTTAATTTATTTTTTAATTTTTTACTTTAAAATTATTTTTTAAAAAAATATATCAAATCAATATAAAAATACACTTTTAGAAGAGTCCATGAATAAAACTTAATCTTGGAACAAAAATAATAACTTTCACGTAGCAAATTTAAACCCCAACTTTTTTCTTGGATTTCCATTTATTTACGTTTTGAATTCCTTTGCTAGTCTAAGGTAAGTTATTTATTTGTTTATATGGTACAATAAAGTTTATAAGAAAAAAATATTTCACAAGCTTATACAAGGTATAAATCAACAATCTTGAGCTAGCGGGTAGAAAACAAACAACAAGTGATTAGAGGAAGGAAAAAAAGAACTCTGTTATTTTTTTCTTTCTTTTGGTTGATATAGATGTTTTTCAGTGTAAAGAGTGATTTCTAAAACAAACTAATTTATATAATTTGAGACAAATCCTAAGAGACATATGCCTAGACCCTTAATTAGCCGTGAAGAACAGCATATAAAGGACTCGGGAAACTCGCTTGGTTTAGCCCCTCGGAAGCGTTGTTGACACAGCATTTCCACAAATATCCATCTCTGAATTCGATCTGTGGTGTTTATAAAGTTTAACAAGGCAACGCTCCAGGGTAGAGGGCTCGTTTTATCATATGTAAACTGGTGCCCAGAATAGCTATACACACCCACTGCTCATCCCAAATGCATGGAAGGCTCTCGTTTTGATCCTCTGTAAACTTTTCCATATTGGCTAGAGACACCCATGCAGAAACCAGCTGCTCATCCTAGATCATGTGTTCCTTGAAAACAATCTCGTTATCGTCGCCATCAACAGTACACAGTTCACAAAAATCAGAATTGAAGTAGCTTTGCAGTGGTCCATGCATTGCCATCAACAGTACACAGTTCACAAAAATCAGAATTCTAGCAGCTTTGCAGTGGTCCATGCATTGTCATTAATTAATGGCCGCTGTCTTTGAATTGTCTAAAATCGCAGATAACAAACACACACCGACCACTACTCTCTTATATATATATAAGGATTTGAATCATCTCCGTGCTCTCATAGGCAATCACATACGTACTCTAAGCTTTGTAAACACACATGGTGTGCAGTTTTTAAGTCTTGTACGTGCACGTTAATACAATATTTTAAGACCTATTTTCTCCATTAATTACAAGTGTTTTTCAGATTTTTTTCATTTTCAATATCAACCCAACCCAGTAAAATCATTTCAAAGTATCTAGAAAAATTAATTTAATTTTTTAAAAATAAAAGGATAATTTAAAAAATACTTTATAAAATGCTTCGTGTAAGGAAAAACCCAGCCTCTCCGAATTGATCGATAGAAAAAAGGAGGAGAAAGAAATAATGTTTATAAACAATTTACCTACTGTGATATTCTCAAGAAAAAGAACCAGTTACGTGTTGTCGTTTAGGGGGTTATATTATCCAAGTGACGGCACCAATCAACGATACCGGCACAGTAATAAATAGGGGTAGATTAGGGATTATGGAAGACACAGCAAGGGTGATTTGGGGAATAAGATATGTTGTGTCCGCTCGTATTTTGGCGCGCTGTTTTGCAAGCAAGGGTGCAAGTTAAATAATAATAATTTAATCATATTTCTGGGCGGCGATTTTTCTGTTCTTTAACAAAATATTATAAGATAAGTGAAGTATTATAATATTATAAAATAATATTATTTTAACGGGGAAATATTAATATGTTTTTCAATGTACAGAAGGGATGGGTGATGAGTTTGATTTTTGGATCATTCTCAAGCCGAATACCTAGTACAAAAACAATCAATTTCAATCATCAAACTCCAGTTAGTGATGCTTGATTTTTCAATGTGATCGACCAATGAGTTAACTGCCGTACCTTCTCGGCTGGAACAGCCGAGGGTTTGGTATTCGAGTGAGGTGGCAATTTTGATTATTTAAACAAGTCGAGTTAAACATTGCGGTGTGTTTGATAATTTTTCGATTAAATATATATTAAAACATTATTATTTTTATATATAAATATATAAAAAATATTGAAATATATATAAAAAGTATTTTATTTTTATTTTTTAAACAAAAAATAATTCAAATAACACTAAAAAATAGACTGTATTACTAGGCAAAGTCTTAAATAGTTTAGTAACTGAATAATTAATTTTAAGGAATTGATTTTGTGGTCAATGGAGCTCGCTACCTCATCTAGTTGCTTGAATTCAAGTATTAAAGTTGGTATAGATGAATTAAATATATATTAAAATACACGGATTTGAGATCAGTTTTATCTCCTCCTTTTCATCTCGGTCTTGTGCATAGTTAAAATTGAATTTTTTTAATTTTAAAAATATTAATTTTTTTATATTTTTAGATTGTTTTAATGTGTTGATCTAAAAAATAATTTTTTTAAAATAAAAAATAATATTTTAATATATTTCTAAATAAAAAATATTTTAAATCATAATCACAATTATAATCTCAAACAGACCTCTCATGTGGTATTTTCTTATTACATTTGATATAAAATATAAATAATTAATATACAAAACAAAAAATAAATATTATAACCGTTAGAGGAAAAACCTAAAAAGAAAAATCACTGTAAAGGATAAATTATTCAAGCAGCCTAGGGTTTGGTATTCAAGTTGGGTGGCAATTTTGATTATTTCAACAAGTCGAGTTAAACATTGGGGTGTGTTTGATAATTTTTCGATTGAATATATATTAAAATAATATTATTTTTATATATAAATATATAAAAAAATATTGTAAAATATATAAAAATTATTTTATTTTTTATTTTTTAAATAAAAAATAATTCAAATAACACTTTAAAAAATAAACTGTATTACAAGGCAAAGTCTTAGTAAATAAATAATTAATTTTAAGGAATTGGTTTTGTGGTCAATGGAGCTTGCTACCTCATCTAGTTGTTTGGATTCAATAGTTGTTTGGATTCAAGTATTAAAATTGATATTGATGGATTAAATATATATTAAAATATATGAATTTGAGATGAGTTTTATCTCCTCCTTTCCACATCGGTATCATTTGAAAATATAATTAAAATTATGTTTTTCAAATTTAAAAAAATATTAATTTTTTAAATTTTTAAATTTTTTGATATGTTGATCTTAAAAATAATTTTTTAAAAATATAAAAAATATATTATTTTAATATATTTCTAAATAAAAAATATTTTAAATTGCAATCATAATCATAATCTCAAACAGACCTCTCATTTAATATCATATGATATTAATGGTGTTTTCCTATTAAATTTGATATAAAATATAAATAATTAACATATAAAACAAAAAATAAATATTATAACCATTATGCATGGTTAAATATAAATAGTTAGAGGAAAAATCTAAAAAGATAAATCACTGTAAAGGATAAATTATTCAAGAAACATGTTTGTAAAAAAATTAAAAATAACAAATATGCTTATACACAATTGGTTTTAGATTTCCTATGAACTCCGTCGATTTCTGAAGAATTTATTGGATTGGATTTATGGAGACAAGTAACTTTATTATTTTTTAAATATACCATATCAACGTAGATATCCATGCTATTAAAATTGTCTAAAAAAATATTTCATTTTAATTGACGTGTAAACTAGTTTGAGAACAAATGAATGAAAAAAATAATTAAAATCTAATAAATAAATGCCATTATATAAATATTCCTTCTACCCATTATTGACTATTGTTATTCATATTCTTGCTTTATTTATAACAATTGCAGATTCTGTTAGCAATTATTCTACACGTCTCAACGTTCAATCAATTCGAAAATCAGGGCCCTTCACATGGGACAGTAGTTGGATCGGAGGTGACTCGAGACCTAGATCGTGTCGGAGATACCGCTAGGAATTATTTTTAATTTTAAAGTGTTATTTTTTAAAAAAATATATCAAAATAATATATATTTTTATTTTTTAAAATTTATTTTTAACAATAATATATATTGAAAAAATCACAACAAAAAAAATCAATTATAAAATAATTCAAAAACTTATAAAATTACGGCACCCTCCAAGATTACTCGGCACCCCGACCAGACAAGTGTATTCGGCGACTTTTCGTAGAGGCAGGCCATATGCTCTGTGTTCCTAATAATTTGAAATCAAAAACCAAGCTAGTTCATGAACTATTGGGTGTCTGAAATTCCAGACACATGAACTTATAATGATCAACAGCTCGGGCATAGCTGGCTCCAAGTGGGTCTGGAAATAAATCCAAGTATCGAACAATCATTATGTGAAAGCTAACGAATAATTTTACTGTCGTTTTCACCAACATTTTGCGTCTCAACGCTTCCCTTTTCTTTCAAGTTATGCTAAAAGACATGATCGAGAGCTTTGATCACTTAACTCGAAGAGCATCCGATTATGGATAGCTTTACCCTACCTTCTCGTTTTTCAACACTTGATTGCTCCAAGATATTTGTTTTAATGAAATCGTTAAGGAGTGGCATTGCCAAAGAACATGAACTAATTACAATACACATGATGATTCTGACCCACGAAATTATTATGGCTTTACTTCTTTCTTTTTGAATTTAAAACGACGCCGGAAAGCATTGACCAAGATTATTTGTTTCTTATAGCCTAAAAACATAAAAAATTACTTCTTGATTTTGAGTTAAACAAACTTAACTTTTATTTTTTTATTCAAGTAACTCAAATTATTTTTTAAAAATAACATTATTTTTGTTTATTTTAATTATAAATGATAAGTTAAAAATAAGATATATAACATCAAAACTTAAATTATTAAACTTGACTTGGTTGAAGGTATTAGTCATGAATAAGATAGATTGATTGTGTTTAATTAACTATTTTTAAAAAAATTAAAATGATATTTATTTTAAATATCTTTCTAAAAAATTAAAAATTAAATTAAATTTTAACTAGTTTGATTAGATTACGAAGTAACCTACTTAGTTAAACAACTGTAGATTGATTTTTTTTAAAAAAAAAACCTAGCTCATGTAAGGGTGAAAGAAAAAATAAAACTAAATGATAGACTAAAATAGGAAGGAGTGGCCTATTTTTATAATAAAAAAAACAGTTCATATTACTCAAATAAAAAAAATAAAAACTAAACAGAATTTAACTCACTCAAAATAATTATAGATAATTTAGATTTTTTTGCATGTGTTTTCCTGTGCTCCTAGACAAGATAAACACGAATTCGTTTTCCTTCGCCTTTTATCCCCGCACCTGCATGCACGGCGGTCCCTTTCTCTTTATGTCAGCCCAAGCAAATGCCTTGTTTCCAATGCCCAAAGGTAACGATATGCTACTGCAACTTTTCCCCTCACAACCAGGAGCGGAATTTGGAGGTCTGGCGGGCCACAGGCCCTGTAAAGATTTTTTTTTT
>NW_011499878.1:570990-681075 GCF_000495115.2 Populus euphratica | reverse complement strand
TTATATACCCTTGATCCTCCCCATTTCTAACCAATGTGGGACTTTGGTCGCATACCCAACAATCCTTCCCTTGAATAAAGGACCACCGAGCCTCTCCTCAAACGATCATTTATCCATCCACTCTCTGCCAACCAGGATTTTTCATCCTCTACTTCTCTCTACTTCATCGTGTTGGGGTCAAGACACGTCCATGAAGCATCCGGAGAGCACTACCTGACTTGAGAGTTTTTTTGCTCTTTTCTAGGTCAACTCCTCTTCACCGTGTTGAGATCAGGACACGTCCATGAAGCATCCGGAGCACACCGCCTATCCAATAGAGCTGATCCATGGATCACATCGTGATTTAATTAGGGCCCACCACCTTTTGTCCGGCATTCCGAGGATTCATCCATCATGGCTAACTCTGGGGCATGGCTCTGATACCACTTGTAAGGATTACGGACACCACCTATCTCCACATTAGTATGATATTGTCCACTTTGGGCCTAAGTTCTCATGGATTTGCTCTTGGGTTATACCCAAAAGGCCTCATACCAATGGAGATATTTGTCCATCCTTATATACCCTTAATCTTCTCCATTTCTAACCAATGTGGGACTTTGGTCGCATACCCAACAATATTTTTATTCATTATATTGATCTGATTCGATTTCATCACGATGGAATTCATCCCATTAAATTTAGAGGTGAAATATTTATCATCTCTTATGGGATTTAGGGCCCAGGCAATTCATCTTGGATTGAAGAAATAAGCTGGTTGCGGATCTGGCCAGCCCCATCGGCCCATTTTCCATATAGCCCAGTCGTTCTTATACTCACACTGGACTCATACTGGGCCTCCAATTCCAGATATCCACCTTTTCGTTTCAGGGTCAAAACCTCGAGCTCATCAGAACGCGGCAAGAAACCTGCCTCGATTCATCGACTCAGCTCACCCTCAACTCATTGCTTGCTGACTTGTCCGAAAGAAAAAAGAACCCTCCTATATACTCTCACACCAAGAAAACTAGACATCATCACATCAAATCGAAGATAAGAGAGTGAAAGCTTGAAAAAATGTTCAGGAATCAATACGACACGGACGTTACCACATGGAGTCCTGCGGGTCGATTGTTCCAGGTAGAGTACGCGATGGAGGCAGTGAAGCAAGGTTCGGCGGCGATTGGACTCCGATCTAAGTCTCACGTGGTTCTCGCATGCGTTAACAAAGCTAACTCCGAACTCTCCTCTCACCAGAAGAAGATTTTTAAAGTCGATGACCATATCGGTGTCGCCATCGCTGGACTCACCGCTGACGGCCGTGTTTTGTCTCGGTACATGCGAACTGAATGCATTAATTACAGTTTCAATTACGAGTCTCCGCTTCCTGTTGGTCGCCTCGTCGTTCAGCTTGCGGATAAGGCTCAGGTTTGTTTGCTTATTTTTAGAAGGCCTAACTTTCTTTGTAGGTTTTGCTTGATTTTTCAGATCGCGGGGTTTAGGGTTTTGGTGATGTGTTATTTGAGTGAATAATTGTTGATTTTAGAACCGAATTTCGGGGGGGAAAGGTTGGGTTTTTTTTTATTTGTGAATTATAAATGCAAGCTACTTTCACCAGTACAATAGCGAGCTGAATGTACCTTTGTGTTGGTAAAGGAGTAATTTGGTCAGCAATTAGTGTTAAGTACGAAAATTAGGTCTCTTTAATCTCTCTATTTTAGTCTTTTTTATCTTTCCCTTGATGGATTTGTATTGGGTTCTTTGTTGAATGTTCAAGATCATGTGCTTTTTAAGGATTAAAATCCCCCAATGCTGATGGTGGATGTAAGTATAATCTACCAGCACTGAACCTTTGCAACCGCTTTCTACTCAAGGGTGACATAACTGAGCTTTGATGTCGTGGATTTTCCCTTAACATATCTGAGTTATAGGTTCAACTTAATTGACATCTTCTCCACCATTCTTCACATGTCAGTCAATACACAACACAAATTTATGCCTTTGATTTTCGTAACATACTCTTTGAAACATTGAAATCTTGGAATTCAGGTTGAGTTTCAACTTGTGAAACTATCCACCTTTTTTTCCCGATTAACCAAGGATATTTTATTTGCTCACCAAGCTTAATGAGCTTGGAGAAGTCAATACTTGTGAAACCATCCTTGTAGAAGCTTATCTTCAAAAAAGTGATGGTAAGATTAAAATAATATGCATATTTTACTTCTTAATAATGCTACAGTTTTTAATTAAAAAAAATAATGACTGTACCATAATAGTTGATGTTTTAGTTGATCTGACATTGTGGTGGAGTTAATTATAATTCTAGTTCTATATCTGCCACACGAGGTCAACAGATAAATCTCAATTATATAAAGGATTGATGATTGCTTGATTATTCACTTAATTGTAACTGGGAAATCTTTTGGCTGTCTTTGCATTGTTGATTTAATTTTTATCTCCAGAATGCAACATGGTCAAAGCAAGAGTATTGTAGCTTCACTGGGTAGCTTTTTTTATCGTTACTGTGTTTGAATCATAAAGTATGTACCGTATTTCCATGCTATTCTGCTAGGGCTCTACTCATCTGTAGCTGCAATACATATTTGAATGGCAGGTCTGTACCCAACGTTCATGGAAACGACCTTACGGTGTTGGTCTGCTAGTAGGTGGCACAGATGAATCTGGAGCTCACCTCTATTACAATTGCCCCAGTGGGAACTACTTTGAATACCAGGCCTTTGCAATAGGATCGCGCTCACAAGCTGCAAAGACATACTTGGAACGCAGATTTGAAAATTTTATGGACTCTTCAAGGGATGATCTGATCAAGGACGCTCTCATTGCAGTTAGGGAAACCTTGCAAGGAGAAACACTAAAGAGTTCCATCTGCACGGTTGCTGTGGTAGGAGTTGACGAGGCATTCCATATACTGGATCAGGAAACTGTCCAACAGTTGATTAATGGATTTGAGATTGTCAGAGAGACGGAGGCTGGTGCTGCTGAGGAGGGCGGTGCTGCTGAGGAGGGGGCTGCTGAGGAGGGTGCTGCTGCTGAACAGGGTGCTGCTGCTGATCAGGATGCGGCTCCAATGGACATATGATGCAAGAAACAAGCGGCTTCTCTTTCCTAGTCTGAGATGTTTTCTAGCTTGTGTATTCTGAATTTATTCAAAAATGAAAGGCGATCTGGAAGAAATCTTTTTGTTGGATTCTCGTTTCCCTTGCTATTTAACTTCGCATCACTTGCGCAACATATGTTATGCTAGCCTTTGGCGTGCTTATCATTTATGAATTATGATCTCATACTCGGTCTCCCTCTCCCTCTCCGTGTTTAACGTTGAATAGAACAGGTCATCGATGGAGTCTCTTGAAGTTGATGCACGAGGGCTCGGGGCTAATCTACGAGTGATTTTGGGAAGATGGGATTGTTACGGGCCTTTCTGTGGCCCATTTTATGTTGAAAAGTTTTGGGCTTAGTTCCTCTTGTGACCTAAAAACCTGTATCCTTGGTTTTCCGGTGTTTTTCCCCTTGAAATTTAAAAGCATGCTCAAAGATCTGTTTGGCAACCAAAATGCTTTTGTTCCTTCTTTTAAACAGTCCCCAACCTCTCATCTCACTTCACAACATTAGGTCAAATCAATATTTACTTGATCAAATAAGAATATCGATCCCTCGGTCTTCAAGGACTCGATAATAGAGAGGCTGTGCGCTGTGCAGCATTCGCTTAGCAGTGCTGCAGACTGTAGCCGAGCTTGCACATCTGCACAGGCAAGCAATGGCTTGTCGATGACTCTAAACACACCCGTGATAGATTTATTTCGAGAAGCTGTGTTATAAACGAATAAAATAAAATAAAAGGGGGTGCAATCAAGAGCTTTTGAACCAGAGAGGCTAACAAAATATTTAGTTGAAGGCATAGAAACTAGATAATAATTTACTCCAGGAAATACATGTACAAGTATTCGCCCAGTGCCAGGTCCAAGTCATTGTTAAATATACCACCAACAAAGAGGAAAAGAAACCTTATGAGTCAAGTTTATCTGAACTAACATTTTATTGAACTTAGAAGCATGCTTAGTGTTGTGTTACCCATGGAGGAATGGTTCGTCTTGGAATCATAAAATTAGCCCAAACGGAAACTAAAGCTGCCTCCGTCCTTTTAAAGGGTGGGAAATTACAGTACTTGACGAGGGGGTAAAGAGAAGAAAAAAAAGAATCAATCCTATGATAGGTGTGACATCAATTGCGAATATCAGGAAGATGGAGGTCCTTGATCTGCATCTGCTTATACATCCACTGCCAATTCTCTGGGGTAACCTCACCCCCGAGCGAGCGGATGACAGACCCACCACTACAGGCACCGACTTGGCAGCATTCCTCCAATGACAGGCCTTTGATCAATCCATATAAAAACCCACCTGCAAAGAGGTCTCCTGCTCCAGTGGCATCAGTAGCCTTTGCTTCCCCGATGGCTGGAACTCGAACTATCTGATATGTTGAGAAATTTTAATAAAATGCCAGGAGTCAGAAGAGACTTCAAAGCGGCAGTGCAAAATAAAAAAAGGGGCTGATGTGGAAGCTGAGAACAGCATCCATAATATTTATAGCTAATTGTTCCTTCTATTGCACAAAAGGGGACATGTATTCGAGGGTGTGCAGAAGCGGCAATGTTCCACTAATATTTTTAATGTCCATAAAGGCAGAACCCAACAATTTAAGAGAAGGCACCGGACCACAGCTGCAATTTTTTGAGCAATTGGGAAAACTTCTTCATAGAGCTAAGCTTTTGGTGAGCAGAAAACGCCTATGTCAACAACTAGAAACTGACCTCTTTTCCATGCCTTGCAATGCAACCATCAGCACCTAAAGTCACAACAGCCCAGTTGCAATGTTTGGCCAAGAATTCTGCAGCAGCCTCAGGGTCAGTAGTCTGGTCGCCCCTGCAGCCATATTAAGGAAATCAGTAACCACTACCAGGAAACATTAGGGCAATTCCAGTATGCAAAAGTGAAGCTCTACAATTAAGTAACCTCGGCATACCAAGTGAAGAACATGACCAAACAACGGTTACCTCAACAACTCCATTGCTTCATCCTCGTTAGCAAAGCAGAGGTCTATGTCCCCTGACTCCAGTAACTGTAGAAGAGGTGATCTAAAGTTTCGAACCATCTAGCAAGAAGCAAGCAATTTAATAGAGGCCACACCATAAAGTATTTGGTTGAATTAGTATCAAAGCAGACTGATGTCAAATGGAAATGGCATACTTTACGCTCACAAATAAAATACATGATAATACTCAAACGCATTTGTTGCAAGGAAATAAAAACATATTGTTTATGAACACTTCATTCTCCCAAAAGGATGGCCACTTATAATTTGGATGCTAAAATTATTTGGAAACCAAAATTAACCATTCCCTTAATAGAATCTAAAATTGGTAAAAAAATATACCTCGAAACTCGCCAAATCCAAAGAGACAAAAAGACCCTCTTGCTTTGCAGTCCGGATAGCTGCTTGAATAACTTCCAAATTGAATATTGCATATCTCAGAACCAACCACTATAATAAAGATATATTAGAAACATCCCACGTAAAGTAAGTGACAATATACTTCAAAAGCAACCATATGAAATAACAAAGTAGTATGAATCCTTCCTGGTTAGGAGAAAGCAAATATATGCAAAAAAAAAGCCTTCAAATAAACAACTGTTTAAATATTTTATATTGAAGTCCAACTTGACCACCTTGGAAAAATAAAAATGATAAGGAAAAACAAAAACGAGAAGAAAACAAAGGTGATGGTTCGAATCGATCAACGAACTAAATAATAGTGAAAGATGCCTAACCTTGGAACCTTTAAAATCCTCCTTGGTCAATTCATCAGCCTGAAAAGGAACAAAATACAAAGTTGGAAAAAGCCTCATCTAGATAAGAAAGCTAGGTCAACCCTCCAAATCGATAACAACCCAAAACTTAAATAAACTAGACACGCAAAAGATCCAAAGGATAATGCACCTGAACTTTGACAGCACTAGAGAGACAGGGTCGCATAGTACGATTACCTAACTCATCAACCATGCAAACACACTGCCACAAGATAGTTTACAGACAAAATTTAGCTTTCAGGAATTGAATCACCCCAGCAAAAGCACTAAAAAAATCCCAATAAAAATTAAAAAATCAAGATCACCTGAGCTGTATGTCCCTGCTTCATCCTCAATCTTGAAAGATTCACTCCATTAAAACTCATATTACTCACAAATAACTTCCCCTGCTCATCATCCCCACATGCCCCAATAATCCCACAAGAAACTCCAAAGCCTGCACTCAGTCCTCTGATAGTATTCGCTACACTGCCACCCGCCATCGTCTTCATCGGAGATAGCTCATCCGGCGAAGCAAGCTTATGCGCCTTCACCTCTTTTAATATATGCTCAAGGTCTTCAATTGCAACCTACATAACCCAGAACACAAATTATTAAATCCCCTTTCATCATACGACCAACAAAAACATCACTGTCCCTTTTTCACCAATATTGCCATTGTTAGTGTAATAAAACAGAAGTTCTACTTCAAGTAGGAAGGAAACTACTAAAAAAAATCACTCATTGAGTCAACTAAACCAGTACATGTGTTTAATGTCTATAAATAACATAGACCCGAAAGGAAAAAAAGACAAAAATCAGACACGAAATATATCAAAAGCCTCTAAGGGTATGGACACAAAGCAAGAAAAGAAACGATCTTTTTTGTAAAAAAAGTAGTGAACTATACATTAAACAAGCAAAACAAGCCAAAATTAAGACATACCCAAGAAAGAAACAAGAAGCCAAAATCAAGTAAAAACGTTAGGAGATTGAAAAAAGAGAGAGTACAGGCATTGAGCCGCCACGGTCACCGGGGATTTGGTCGAGCAAAGACCAATCAACATGTGCCACGTGGTCGACAAGAGCTGCTGGCTGGAGACCAAGTACGAGAGGGTGAGTAGCAACAGTAACAGTTGCAATCTCTCCATTACCGGGCAAGGCTGCAGCTCCCATTTGGCGAGGGTTGTTTATGAACAGCTCACACACCCTCGGCCTATGCTCTCTAACCTTTGCCTCTTTTCTTCGTATTTATAGATGCCCGGGAGAACACGATTTGCTTCCGGACTGACTTTACTCCAGAAGGTTTGTCTTTTTCCCAAACTGCCCCTGGCTTCTACTACTTTTAAAAGGATATATCTGGTCCCTGTAATATTGACATTTTCTTACTATGGACTCTCCACTTTATTTTATTTTTTTGGTCCGTGTACTCATAAAAATGTCTTAGTGTGGTTCCTCCATAAAATCTCCACTCATATTACCGCTAGATTTGACACGTGTCCTGAAATAAAAGAGACAAGTGCCCTTTTTTACATGAAGGGAATCAATAGTGAATTGAATAGAAGGATCGTATTAAAAGACTTCCTTAAGTAGAGGGACCAAGTGGATAAAAAAAAGAATAGAAGGGCATATTGAAAACATCACTAATGAAGTGAGTTGGTATCCTTGGCTCACTTAATAACATCATGAAAACATCACTAATGAAGTCTTCACATGAGGTTTAGATGATGATATGGTGTTGATGACGGGGCGTGCCTCTTAAACCATGCTTAAACGGTTATTGCCCTAATTATTGATTCATAATTATTAAATTGTATCGTGCATAATCAATAATTATACTTGACTTGTGCTTTTATGGGATTAAACTATATCAAATTAAAATAATATTATTTTAAAATTTTAAAATCAAATGATTTTATATATAAAAAAAATTAACTCAATCGGGTAACAAATGAATCAATCGAGTTTAATTTAATAGTTTTTTAAAAAAGAAAAGCGATTGAAATTAGATTTAACGTCAGCCTCGCAAATCAAGATGGATTTGTTAGCTACGGTTATTTGAAGAGGTGGAGAGGGTGCGGTCGGTGGGTGGGTGCAAGTGGGGGAGGATCATGCCGATCAAGTAACAATATGATGGGGTAACTTTAAATGGTGGCCCTTCTCCACCAACGAGCATACTATATTATTATTATTCTTTTTCGTTGTAAAAGAATAAAGTATCCGTTATCCGAAGCTGACGGGACTATTCGAGTATAAAAAATGCATTGGAAAGCTACACTTGTTTCATGCCTGAATTTCATAGAAAAGGAGAAAACAATGTATTGGATAAGCCCAAAATTCAAAATTGAATCTCGAGTCGAGAAGGAGAAATCCCAGCTTCTGATTGGTAGCCCTCATCTTCTGCTCTTCTAGTTCCATGAATTTAGCCACAGCCGAAGTTTCTCTCTCACGTGAAAAGACATATTTGCCAAGCTTACCGTGGTAATAAATGCTAGACGACCGCTTAAGGTGTTTATTTATCTTACAATGAGAATATTTCCAATGTACAATCCAACCTTTTATGGGTGCGAGCTGTGATATTTTTTTTTTAAGGTATTATTTTTTTAAAATATACATTATATTTTTTAAAAGTAAAAAATATATGTTTTTAAAGTAAGAGATGTTGTACACCTTCCACCCAAACACCCTTTTAAATAAAAAACTAAAAAGAAAAGATTAAAAAAAATGTTTGTCTTTATATATTTCTGTGTAATAACTATTTTTAATAGGCTTGAAAATATTATAATGAAATATTATATTTTTTAATATTATAGTTGTTAATAAAATTATATGATTGTTATGAAATAATTATATTTTAAATTAAATTGAATAATATTTTAATCTTAATAATCATAAATATTAAAATTAATTATATAAATTAAAAATAAAATAATTTAAAAAGCACATTAATCTCACTGAAATATTACATGTAAAGTGTCAATATTTATATAATAACATTAAAAATGCTACCACGAGAATCCATCCATCCTGAATTTAACTTAATATATTACACAATAAAAACTTATATTTATAAACGCTTAAGAGAAAAGTAATGGACAATAAAAAAAATCCCTCTATATTTATTTACAAACTACGTCCGTAAATATTAGACAGAACGCGATGCTAACTTCTTCTTTCCAAGGACATCATTTTGCATGATTGTTTTTAACATTCCAAGATTCCTTTAATTTTTGTGTTTTATATTTGAGTACCGAGTCGAACGCCTTCTCCATTGGCCTACGGAAAGTTGGAAACGATCATTTCGGAGAACAGACGAGACGAAATCTGGAATAATTGTGGCATGCTGGTAGCGCAAAAAGGCTAAGCAGAATCCGACAAGAGCACGAGTCAGTGACTAGTCAGCGTGGCCGAGACACTGTTGGGTCGATCACTTTAAATTTGCCAAGGAATCCAAAAGCAAAGATCCAATGACCCCGCCATGAAAATATAACTAGAAAACACAGAAAGCAACGTGCTTTTGAGCTTCTTCTATCTAAATGTCCGAGGACTTATTTCGGCGCAGGACGGTGTCTTGTTTCCCACTTGCTATTGCTCGCCGTCTTCTTTTTTGCTTGTGAAGATTGTATAGGGTAGACATCAGTGGTATCCCATGGCTACGGATTCTGCTCTTTCATAGATGTCTAGTGTTGTTGACGGCGATCCACATTAAATCCAAAACTAATCATATTAGCAAAAGCTACACCAAGCATTGTTCACCCACAGCTATTTGTATGGTTCACTTAAATAATGTAATGTCGTATTTGCCATTCCAAAAAAAAAAAAACATCGGATGTACTTCTTTTTTTCACAACACTCATGGCTCATTAAAGTTTATCATAATTTTTAAACATAATAAAATGATGTATCTACCCTCCATATCAAATTTTTAATACAAGCAATAAGTGGTCTTTCACGTTTTCAAACACGGTAAAAAACACAAGTTCATTTTTAAAACCAAAAAAATTAAACCATGCATAAATAGCATAAATAGGTATTTTGATTTTTTCATCAATTTTTTTTTACCATTATTATTTTCATGAAAGGCAAAGTGATCTTTCTGTTCAAGTAAAATATTATTTAAATAAAAAAAATGAGAGAATATGTGTATGCACTTTGAAAAACACATATTATACCTTCCAATCATAAAAAATACTACTTTACCATATCATTAAAAGAATTATCATACCCTGTAATGTTGTGGGCGATATTGATAATGGTGAAGTAACTTGTTGCTCGTGAGTTTTTTTTTTCTTGTTTTTTTTTAAAAAATATAATGTTGTGGCCGGTATTGATAATGGTGAAGTAACTTATTGCTGGTGAGTTTTTTTTTTCTTGTTTTTTTTTTAAAAAAAATTATAATTTAGTTTTTTTATTGTTAATATTTCAACTTTAATTTTTATTTTCTTGATTTTAATTTTCTTATTTCTAATTTTTTTTATATAAGTTTTATTTATTTTAAATTTTATATTTTGATCATAGCTTGTTATATATTATTATTTTCAATTTAATCCTTATTTTTTTTATATTTGTTTTTGCCTCTTGTTGAATTTAATTTTCTTTTCAATCTCTCCTTTGAATCAAATGTTTGTTTGTATTTTTTAAAATTTTGATCTTTATTTTTTAATTTTTTTTATCTTTTTGTTAGATTGATTTTTCTTCGATAAAATGTAAAATTTATTTGATATTTTAATTTTAATTTGTATTTGTTTAATTGCTATTTTTTGTTCTAGTCTTTTTGTATAATTGAAGTTATTTTTTTTAATCTAATTTCACTCCTCAACAATTAATTATTTGAGAATTGAGTTTTGTGATTTTAGGATGTTTCCAGTCTAATAATTTATGATTTTAGGATGTTTCCAGTCTAATAATTCAGATAATGAGTTTACAAAGTTAACATGAGCTGACATTGATTTTTTTAAAAAATAAACTTTATTATTTTCATCGTTTTTTTATATAATTGTTTTAATCTCATAACCTGAATCATGAGTTTGACAGGATAACTCGATTTAGCTGAATTTTAATTACCAGGATTATAAATTTATCATCTTAACTCAAGTTGATATAAATTAATTTTTTAGGTATTTTTTTTTATCTAATTTTGTCTTTCTATATTTAATGAACTGAGAAATTATATTTAATAGATTAACCTCCTAGGTTATCCTAATTATTTATTTTTAGTTTGATTCGTCTGCTTTTATTTTTTTTAATCACCTATTTAAAATCAAATAAACTTATTTTATCTAATCATACCTATAATTCGACTCACGATTTTTTTCAAAAGAATACATTTGCGGTGCTTGAATATAATTTTTACGAGAGAAAAAACGATCCACGGCGTGATGCGGGTCCTTAGCAGCCAGTAAACACTGGAATCTCTTGTTTCCGTATCCTCTCATCTAATGTCTAAGGTCCACAAGGTTGAGTGACTAAAGTTTAAAATTGAGACAATCAATCACCCACTAGTGTAATTGTAAAGCTCCGACCATTACGATATTGTTTATGATAGGGAAAGTAAAAGCAACATGCCCCTCCATGATTTGCAATGGATGGCCAACACGAAGGTGCAAAGAGATAGAAATAAAGGGGGATGTCAGTGAAGAAAGTCTCGAGCACCAGGATTGCATGGCATGATTCACTGGTCCTCGGAGGGCTTCGATTTTATATCGCTGTGGATTCTGTGAGGGAGCAGAAATGCTTCGAAGAAAGAACAGCACTAAAAATGAATAGAAGGGGGGAGGGGCTGTGAAGGTAAGCGTACAGGAAAAACCCAACAAAGAGACCAGGAACAAATCTCACTGGGGATTAGGATTGATGTTTGATTAGATGGACGACCTCTTGTCTTTCTCGACTAGAGGACAGCTTAAATCACGGGGGATTGCGTCTTGGCCTTTTCAGATTCCGATTTGCATAAAATAATTGCTTCATCGAATTTCTGATTATCATAGAGGCATTGGTGATTATCTGTGGAGCAAAGATTCGTTGCACAGTGGAATGCTGCAGTATAACTATGTTTTTTCTGTTCACAGTGTAAGCCATTAAAGCACAAATTAGAGGCAAAATCATCCTTTTACAAGGTTATTTCGGTATTGTAAAACTGAACAGGGTTAATTCGGTTATTTTCATTTTTCTTTTTGACACGATGAGAAAACTAAGTTACCTCTTGAAAGCAAAAGAATTGCCTGACATCCAAAGACTACTTAAAAAAAAAATAAATAAATAAATAAAATAATTAAATCACTCCTGATAGCAAGAAGTCCTAAACTTACTGTCTAGGCTTTTTTTTTTCTATTATCATATGCCCTAAAGGATAATTTGATAATTTATCATATTTAAGTATAATTAAAAAAAATAGTTGATGCATGGATATATTGATGGGGTTGGGGTAACATGGTTGACATCGTCCATTAGTTAAACTGGATGGTGTATGGCGCAATTATATTGTTTGTGATTTGTTTTTTTTCATCTTTTTCTTAATTTTTGTGTCAAACCCTCTAATTTGTCAATCTAACCCTTTAACTTGGTTTTTCTTAGAATTTACTCTATTTTTTAATTATTATTTTTTTATTTAAAATAATTTATAAAATTAAAATATTTTTTCAATTTCATCATTTTTTATTTTTTTATCTATCAAACTTAATCCATATTCTTTTAATTACTATTTTTTTTATTTCTTTATCCTTTTCTTGATATATTTAATTTTTTAATTTAATTCCTCGTACTTTTATTTTATTTAATATCAATACCAGATTGATTTTTTATTTTTATTCTTGATATTTGTTATTATATTTTTTAATTTTATCTTTTATTATTTCATTTCATTTCATGTTCTAACCAGATTTAATTCTTATTTTTTTATTGTTATTTAAAAAAATAGATGAATAAGAATTTTACTTTGTGATTTTTTTCGAGTCTATCTTTTGTGGAGTAACCCGGTCTCATAACTCAAAACACGAGTTTTGAAAATTAGTCTGGTTGGATTTTTGTATTTTTTAGTTTTTTTTTTAATTTTATCATTCGATATTATATCATTAGACCTTTAGCTTTGTGAATTTTGCAGAGTTCCTTTTTATGAGATTATTTTGATTTTATATTTTGAGTTATAAGTTAGTTGAGTTAACATAGGTAAACTCAAGTTTTTTTTTTTGTTTTTTTTTCTTAAATTGTTTTGTTTGCTTATAAGTTGAGCTCCATTTTTTTATTCATTTTCTTTTATATAAAGTTATTTCGCTCTTATAAGTTGACCGCGTGTTTGGTATGCCGACTAAAGCTAGTGTTTTTCAATCCATCCTTTGGTGTTTGCTCTGATAGTAATTGAACTTTGATTTTTTTTTTATAAGATTATCTTGTTCTCGTTTAATTTTTTATCTTGTTAATACATAAGATTGTTGAGATCTTTTAAAAATATTTATAGGGTATCTCTTTATAATATTGACATTTGATTTTTTTTTATTTTTGATATATAATTAATTATTGTCACCTATTCCAATCAATATCCCAAATTTTTCTTACTCTTTTTAAAACATTATCTTCACCTAAATATATATTTTTTTATGTCAACAAGAACTTAATATAACTCGTAGCATAACATGAAATACCTATCTAGCCCTATCTAAACTTGCTTAGGGTTTGCTGCACATGGGGTTGGCTTGAAATAGGATGGAATAGCCAATGCTTAATTTTCCCCAGCTGCCTCCAAATGATGAACATAAAACAACGTTTTCTAGACCATTGCATAGCGAAACGAGAAATGAAACTCGAAAACAGTGTGAAACACACAACAAGAAACAGTGAAAACTGTTCATCACGAATTCACGAGAGAACAAACACAAAATATTATTCTTCCATGGAAGCCAGGATTCGTTCCTTGACCCAACTGGGGCAACTCCCCAACACAAGTCCTTTATGCCACATGAATCTTGATCCAATAATATACCCCAGCGCACTTAAGAAGATGTCATGAAATTGAGTTATCTCTGAACCCTGGGCCGCCGATAACACCTCACCTCTACTCGTTAAGCATTTTGAAAACCAAATGAAAACCACATCCCAATAGTCACGGCGGTCTATTCCCCGCACTTCACATCAACGGAGAATGCATAACTCCATTTATTGAAGGATACAAATGGCACATCATTTACAATCAAGGTCCGAAGATGCCAACAAATAACGTTCATAATGCCATTGATGAAGATAACTGAAGGAACAAGGAGGAAAATAATGTTGGAACCCTTCTAGTTAATAAATGATTGGCAAAGTTTGCGTAAGAGTGTAATATGCATCTGGCTCCCCAGCCATTTTCGATTCATGCTTCCTGTCAAGCCGATAGACATGGCCAAGCAACCATACACCAACCAATGGCAGCGCAACAGGTTATCTCGTACAGTGGCAAAAGCACCACCCATTCACAACAGCAGCATTGCCTGTCTCTATCACACACCCATCACATGAATCATATAGCTTTGAGATCATATCGTTGATTCAACATTGTAACATTCTATCGAGGAGAATCTGGACCATTGCATCTATTTTCTACATTTCTTCTTCGATTACAAATTCTAAGAAATGCCTCCAGAATTTTATTACAATATGCAGACACAAAAGAGTACTGCCACATGAACTAATTAGTTATTTCAACCTCTTAAATAATTTGATATCAGAAGTACGGATCAACAAAATCATATTGAAATTGAATTTCTTGGGTACATGAATCAGAAAAACTTCATGGTACATGCTGCTTTATGGTATTAGTTTCTCCCATGGAAGAAAAGAGTGAGCCTGAACAACCACAAGAAGAGCAGAGGTTGAAGCTAAAATGGAGCCAAAATTCTACCCTAAACATGTCTTGTATTATTGGGAAAGAAAGTGATCCCTTCTTCATGTATTCGTGGATGGCAACAAATATTCCTTGAAAGACAAACCTCATATTTTGAAGTTTACGAAACAATACCTCAAGAAATGGCTCATTTTGCCTTATGTTCTTTATCTGGTAGGACATTGTTTGGAAGAATAAGTTCAGGGGGAAGTTCACGCACAACACCTAGCATAGAGTCATACTCCTCGTCTTTCTTCGCAAACTTTTTGCGAAGAACCTTCTCAAACTCAATCTCATCAAAAGGCTTTGCATTCTCAGCTGCATGAACCTGTGCAAGGTTTGAGTAGTTGGTAGCTGACTGGGCAATAAAGGCTATCTCTTCATCAGTCAACTTCCTCAAAAACTTTGCAGGATTGCCTCCCCACACCTGCATAGATTGCAAACAACTGAAGCTGGTATTTCTGTTTACTTTCAGCATATCTTATACAGATTCACATATTAAGTATGAACAAACACATTCTCCACATACTTATCTGTTTAACATCAAATTGTATTATAATGTTTGATACTTGTGGGTTTAGAAGTGTTTGGAAGTTCATTCTTCTCATTTAAATTTCTGATTGTTTAATGTTTAAAGTGTGCAGTAAGACCTACAGTCAGTCTCTACACATAGATGTCAATATCCTTGATGCATCCAATTTGAGACAAGTCTGAAGCATATGATGAACAGCTAAAAAATTATAAATTCAGAAAAAAAAGCACCTTCAAATTCGTAGAGAGAGAGAGAGTTCGCTGACATACCTCTCCAGTAGGGATCCTTGTATTCTGTCTCACAAGAGCTCCAGCAGCAACCATAGCATGTTTCTCAACAACAACACCATCAAGAAGTGTTGCTCCCATACCGACAAAAGCCTCATCCTCAACAGTACATCCATGTACAACAGCACTGTGACCTGCCCAGTTCAAATTTAAATTCATTAAGCAAATTTTGAAAGCATCACACATGACCACCTAATTGCTCCTAGCTAAACATATGACCTCCATAATAATGCTCACCTACAGTAACATTGTCCCCAATGATAGTTGGTAGCACCTTCCCACTTAGATTAGATTTTGCCACATGCACAAGGGAGTTGTCTTGTATATTAGTTCCAGATCCAACACTGATGCTGTTGACATCACCTACCAACCAAAATAAGTTCATGGTCATTGCAAAAGCCAAAAACAACAAGGACAACTCTTTGTAGAATTTTAATTCTTAGGCCCAAAAATTACATCCACTTGAGCATATTTGAAGGGGAAATTCTAGATTAAATGCATCAAATATAAGTTGTATAAAATCTTACCTCTCAACACACATCCATACCAGATGGACGATCCTTTTCCAACTTGAACATCCCCAATTACAGAGGCGCTGGGAGCCACAAATGCATCCTTATCAACTACAGGAGCCTTGTCAAATATGTTCATTAGAGTTCGATGCCTGGACACTAAAACACAAGAAATGATTAATGTGCTAGATAGAATCTTAGACTCGATTCACATACAAAACAATGAACAGTATGTTGATTTTGAGACTAGGAGGTCTTAGAGACTTAGAACTAATAAATTAAATGAATTCATGCACATTTTGTTTATAAATGATCACTTTTCATTTGATATGTAGTATATTATTTAGCTTTCATAATGCCATTTTCATTTGTTACTGATCTCAAGGTTCTGATCCCAAAAAGGGCTTTCCAATTCATGATTCAAATCTTGATTTGACAACCATCCGCCATAGCTAACTACAAGCTAGACCAGCATAACCCAAATTATATTCCTTGATGTTAATAATAAGAATCATATTGAAAGAAGATAGAAGGAAAATTTAAAAAAAAAACAAAAAAGGCTAAACTACTTGTTTAGTTGATGCACAAATAAGGAACAAATGACTCGATTCAAAGGCAGATTGAAAAGAAGAGATTGGACTATGAAACATGTAGTTAGCAGGCATCAAGGCAGATGATACCGAGCAAGAGAATTAAAATGCTTAACCCAGTCTTGAATGTGTGGTGTATTCGTGTCACTTCTTTGACAGGATGGAGTTCATGAAAGTGTCCCATATGCATCACAGAGTATCTTCCAAACCACTCCATAAGCATTATGGAATTTAACAAAATGATCCAATTCATAGCAAACTCGTATTCATTATTCCCTGGGTATACTATACAATAAAAGTTTCCATGATAGTTTGAGCACATGCAACATAAACCACAAGCACTCGTGAGGAGGAGTTATTCCATCCAAGCAATATGAGAAAAATTAAGAAAGTGGATGGAAAATCACAGTAATTGCAAAACTATATTTTTTCAGTAATAACAGAACAAAAGGGAGGCAAGTATTCGGGATGAAATTCACTTTATAAAGAAAACTTTCAAAACCCTATCGGTTAAAACCAATTGCTCCAGCATCTCATTAGAGCGGCATCTTTAACAATAACAATCACAACGTCAAATTATACGGCTACATTCCGAGAAACTAAACTATCCTCATCACTAATAAGCCAGCCCAATCTAAAAAACCATGCTACAACGACGACAAATAGTTATTATTATCTAAAATTTCATTATCAAATCTATGAAATGTTCACATTCGCAAAGATTAAGCGAATAAATAAAAACATTTCTCCAAAAACACCAAATTAGCAAACTAGCTCCGCAATTTATATAGTTATCTACGCTGATTCGAAAACAGAAAACACGAAAACAAATTCGTACTAAAAATGCGAGCTGCGGCAATGAATTATATGATCTAATTAGATAAAATGAAGCTATAAAGAGATTTAATTAGGATCTAGGGTTTATGCAAATGCTAAGCGTGCTTACGTTGTTCTTGGAAGTAGTAATTGCCTTGAAGGCGGCCTCCGAGACGATCAAGAGCTTGGCCGGTCTCGCGAATCCAGAATCCGACGGTGTATATGGCTCTGCCTAGGGTCCCCATCTCCTACTCCTTGTTTGATCAAGTGGTTATTGTTCGTTGGTTTCACTGCGATAGGAAAGAGAAATTTAGCTCGGTGTGGTCTGTGGGGTTTTTAAGAAAAATGATACTGTGAGGGTAGAGTGGCATGTAGCCGAGACTTTGGAGGGTAAATTTGGGTTTTGATGCATTATTAAATTACAAAATGGTCCCTGACACTCAGCTGCTCTCTAAGGATCACAATTTTACATCAACTCAAAATGACTCCAATTGTTTTGCAGCACTATTTATTTTTATATTTCAAAAATATTTTTTTAAAATTAAATATTTTTAATTTTTACTTTAAATTAATAAAAAATATTATTTTAATATATTTTAATATAAAAAATATTTTAAAAAATAATTACAATCATACTTCTTATTAAAGTTTACTGGCCAGGCTTTATATCATAGCTATCAAGCAAGGCCAATCCCTTAACGGAAACCTCCTGTCAATTTTATTTATTTCATTAATAGTGTGCAGGGAAAAAGAGCTGAACCGAGTAATAAAAACAAATCCAAGAAAATGAAAAAAATAATAATTAAAAAGGCCACATAGAGAGAAAAACATAAAAAACCCATAAAATCTTCGGGCCGGTTCTTTGCCACCCTTTCTTTTGTATCCAGGCAGAGGTGAACAAAGGAAGGAGACTGGGATATTGAAAATTGAACTGCTCCTACAAAAAGAAAAGAGTGGGATCGGGTTCGGGCTTTAACGCGAGCCGAAATCGCCTGTCCAAGCAGTCATTTGGCTGGCCACGTTCAGTCCCAGGGAGACCCTGGCTCGGTCCATAAAGAGTTCCTAATAAAACGACATGAGAAGGGCACGTTCTGATGGGTTGATTAGGCGCGCGCCTGCAACTGGCTCGCGAAATGTCCATCGTTCAGATGCTAAACGCATTTTAAGCTTTAAAAAAAATCCAGAGAAAGAGAAGGTAACAGAATCAGCGATCGATTCATCACCGATAGATCACCATATCACTGTTCACTTTCCCTAATTGAATCCTCTCCTCTTTCAAAATCCAAACTCTCTCGAGGTTAGCTTTCATGATCTCTCTTTATGAACGCTATTATTATATTTATGATTCACTCGATCAATTTAACCAAAAAGAGAAACAGTTTTTTAACGATTCTTGATTTCATTTGTTTAATTTCTGTTTGGTTTCCGAGAAATCAAAAAACAAAGGAAAATGCTTAGCTAATTCTATATTATTCAACGGGTCTCAATTATTATTATTATTATTTTTGCCTAGTATTTGATTTATTCTCCGCGTTTATAAATTATCATTTACGCATGTCATTAAAAATATAACAAGAAATTTAACGACTCTTGATCCTCTTTTTTTTTTTGTTATTAAAGTTGTCTTGTTTTGAAGAAAATAACTGAATGATTATTGCAATTATTCATGAGCTAGCTTGAGCCCTAATTAATTCAAGTTTTGTAGAAGATTATTGATTATGTTTTGGATCTGCAGGAGAAATTAGAATATAGTAATTGATGGAAGGAAATGGTGGTGATGCTGCCAATGTGGTGGGACCTGTTGCGAAGTGGAGAAATGATTTCTCTCGGGCATTCCAGTACTATCTGGACCGATCCACTCCTCATCCGATGCAGAGGTGGCTTGGAACTCTTGCGGTTGCAGCAATTTATGTGTTGCGTGTTTTCTATGCTCAAGGGTTTTACATTGTGTCTTATGGTCTTGGGATTTATATCCTGAACTTGTTGATTGGGTTTCTGTCACCCAAGGTTGATCCTGAACTTGAAGTTTTGGATGGGGCTTCTTTGCCAACTAAAGGATCGGATGAGTTCAAGCCCTTTATCCGCCGTCTTCCTGAGTTTAAGTTCTGGTAATCAAGATTTTCTTTTGCGGTGTAGTAGATGGTTCTGTTTGTTTGGTATATTAGCTAGTGCTTGGGTCTAATGCCTGAGTAGGTTACGCAATAGATTTTCCAGCATGTTTTTGGTGTTCGTGCTAGTAATAGTTTCCCGTAATATTTATCTGCCAGGCTTTATTTATCCTTACAAGCAGGTGTCATTTTTTTGTCCTGCATGGGTTTTGCTTATGATTGCTTTGTCCATTTTAATCTTGAAGCATAGGATATCAGAAATACTATTTTGATTAAAGAGTAAGAAATTTGGTTGGAGAACACTCAGTGTTACATAGAGATTTAGCACTTTGCATTTTGTTGACCCTATTCATGCCAGTTATAATTTCTGAGGAATATTATTAATGTTTCATGGCGTTGGTGTCATTAATGCCCATGATGTTAACACCTGGAATATGTATAAGATAATAAATTCAAAAGGGTATTAACACGTGGCATGGATGTGGACAATCCATATAGCCTCTGGTGGATTGAAAACCAGTTCGAGCTTGTTGCCAACAAAACACACATTACCATAATTTGTTTGATTATTGCCATCTTTGTTTGGTAGCTGTTTTATACTCTGTAAGAAGCTTTAGTGGCCCTAGATCTTGCAAGTCAGGAAGAAGATACACTTGTCTCGGTCTGATCAAACATCATTAATTCTGACAGAGCCCCATTCTAAGATGTTACTGAATGAACAGAATCCATCTCACACTTTGCACTCTGACCATATCTTATTTCTATGAATTCCAGACCCCAAAAATGAGTTTTTTTTTTTTGGTTCTGCTTTCAGGTACGCCATCACCAAGGCTTTTTGTGTGGCCTTCCTAATGACCTTCTTTTCTATATTTGATGTCCCTGTATTCTGGCCCATATTACTCTGCTATTGGATTGTTCTGTTTGTCCTCACAATGAAGCGCCAAATCATGCACATGATGAAGTACAAATATGTTCCATTCAGCCTAGGAAAGCAGGTAAGAGCTTTGGAGAGTTTTCTTGTAACCACCTCTCTCCTCTCCCTTTTGCCACCATCTTCTATATTCCCTTTCTGTCGTGGTAATTGATGGCTGGTTTTCTTTTCTTTTCTTTTCTGTTTTTTGTTTGAACACACAAATGGAGTTAAAATGCACGTTGGGTGTTTCCATTTCTTTTTCCAGTTAAAATGCAGTAACTCCTTTCCTTTTGTTTTTTTGCAGAGGTATGGCAAGAAGAAGTCTGATGCAAGCAGCAGTGGCTTGATGAGGGACTAAGCTATGACATGTCCTGAAGCCTTCCAGATGTCTTGCTTTTAATATTTTGAAGGTTTTCCTGTCTTCGTCAAGTACCATGCAAAACTCAATAGGATTTGAAAATTTCATTTTGTTTTATATTTTTAGTTGTAGCAGTCACTAGCATGACTTCACAATCACACATTTTCTGCCTTAGCTGGAGATATTCATTTATACATTAGAATTCTTCTAGTATTTTATTTTTTTAGTCTAATGAATCAATCGTGCTTGATGGTGAGCCGCCCTACTTTGTTTAGTATTTGAAGATGCCTGAGCTGTTAGCGTGTGTGAATTGATGTTTGAGCTGTACAATGATTGAGAAAATCCCACTGGTATGATTTTGAACCAATGGCGAGACCTAGTTGGATTCTGTATTCATCTCACTGACTACAGTTTATATGTATGAATCAAAACTCGTTTTCAACTTCAACGCAAATTGTAAAATTTTCAGATTACAATTTTCCACCTTCTTCCTCTCCTGTTCCTTTCACATCCGCTGTCCATTTCGTTTCCTTGGATGTTTTGTGTTCTAAAATGATATTCCATATACATTATTTTTAATTTTGATGTTGCAGAAATCGATTAAATTGTACTGTGTGTTCCTTGCTGTCTCGTGCAGTGACTTGTGTGAATGGATTGTATTTGGATTCAATGTTTCAAGTTTCAACTGTATTTGAATCATGATCATCTTGATTTAATTTGGTTAATAGTATATAATCAGCATGTGTTCGGAATGCTCCAAATTGGTTTTACGTTGAGGTTTTATCGATCCCATAAAAAGCTAGATGTGAACCTAACCCAAAGTACGTCAAGGATCAAACTGGGTCAAGGCTTGTTCAGACTGGAATCCATGTAAACCCAATGCGAAGCCAAATGGTCCACCAAGTTGTCTCTTGTGGTTCATCTGCTGATCTACATTCATGGATTCATCCTGTTGGAGGTCAGATTCTTTGCAGTCTCTCTCCTGGGGACAGCCAGAAGTTTCCTCGGCGAATCACCAATTCTGTCCTCGTGCTGCCCCGAAAACGAGTGTGGGCAACGCTGAATCACAAGGGAGAAATTAGCTAGTGTAGCCATGAATCAGCAAGGAGCCATAGCCGATTTAAGAAAAAAGTTACTCACGACATGATCAATTTGAATAATTGAATACCTCAAGCCATAATCATATTCTCATGTATCACCTGGCTGCTCCATTGCTAGACGGCTAGAATGAGCGGGGGTGAAGGACAAAATACCACAAAAACAGGCTTGGCACGTATGTATTGGCTAGGGCCATGGCAATGATGCCAGATGGAAATGTCCAATCATGTACCAACTTGTATATCAAATCCCCAACAACTGAATAGCAAACGTCTCGAATATGTTTTTTTGATACCAATTGACTTTAAAATTGAAAGACAAATGTATAACAAAGTGGAGCAGTACTTTGCTGAATTTTATATTGACAACGTGTCTCGGACATTGCCAGCTAATTTTAGGCATAGAAACTCTCCCTCTATATCTGCAATAGAACTCTCAAATAATATCAGACTGTACCACTTTTCCCCTACAAATGACTGGGAGGATTTTTCTAGTGATTTTCTTCTTCTGGGCTCTCCTCGCAATTGTCACCCCTACACTTGTTCTCTTATCAGAATCTTCAAGACCTTACTTGGATTTAAATGGTAAGGATTTCTTAACATTTTTATGTTAGGTTGGTTGTTGAGCCTCATTTCTTGACTCTGTAGAACTAATAGTAAGTTGCATGTTTTTCCTTAAGATGTTGCAGTTGAGAAAAAGGGTGGGGTGCTAAAGCCTAGGAGAATGATGGGGTACTTGGAGAAACAACTGAGAATAGAAGAAATAGCTCTGGCATCAATATTGCAGGCACCGACAACAGCTCCAGAACCAGAACCAGTTTCTGGAATTAGAGAGGCTATTTTGACAAGGTTTCTTAAGAAGAGATGAGCCTGGTGATCATCAAACTTGCTCTCATGGCTATGTAGGTTTGATTTCAGATTCTTTGGTTATTTAAACAAGCTCTTTGAAGGCTCTAATCTTGTTCGAATGTCATAAAAAAGATAGTGTAACAGCTGCAGACAGAACTTGTAGATGTATATACCTGTGCTATAGAAACAACTGCGTCAGAAATTTTCTTGTGCTGTGAATGAAGTTTTTGTTAAGGGCAAACAAAACGAGTGGAAATAATTTTGATCCTGATTTTTTTCTTCACTCGGCCATTCATAGGCGACAGCTTTCTTCAGAGCAGAAGAAAAGCTGTCTCTTCAAAATTTGGTTCCAAGGAAGAAGATAAGAATACTATTGTTTAAGTTTTAAGTTTTCAAGAAATTGTCGAATGCCAGGTGCTAGAGAGCCAGTTGTGGATGATCAGCCGAGCAATATTCTGATATCTGAGGATAAAGAAACTTCCTTTCACGTTATTTTTTTCATAAGCAACCTGGCATATTAATGATGCCCAGTCAACAGCACATGACAAACCAATCCCACAATGTTAAGGATCCTTCCTTAATTTGTTAGGTGGATATCAGCATTGTCTGGAACTGTAGTTGGATGGTGAGTTAAGAAACCAAGGCACATCAAACAGTCAAATGGTTAGAAACACACAACCTAGAGGTTAGAGCCCTATCGATCGTTCCTCTACATGGCCTTAGTTCTGCCTGTCCCTTCATCATTCGGCTCTAGGCTGCCATGGGATTTTTTTTTTTAATTGTAATGACCGCAATGGAATTATAAGTCTCTCAAGTAGTGATTATGATAATACTAACCCATTTGGATTGTGATGGGGATCGACCCTTTTTCTTTCCTTTATTGACAAGTTTTCTTGCTACCTATCTAGTGTATTGCTGGTTTAAGTTAAATCATATGTAGTTTTCTATGCCAACCTAATGAGTGTCATCAGTGAGATCATAAAAATTAAGCCAAAGAAATGCAGCCCATGATCCTAGCACGACGTTGATGTCTCAGTTAAGCAGCTTGCTTTTCCATTGCATCCGGTTTTTAGAGTCGAGTAATATGAGCTTGCATACTTGTTCTTGCTGGCATTGGCTGGATATGGAAGTTCTTCCTGAAATTGGAGATCCAGAATGGTTTTCTTTGGTAATCTGTTGGCAATCAACACTCAACATAGCTATTTCTTTACTGTTCATCCTCCTAAACTGAAATGGGAATTCAGCATTCCGAAGGCTGCTACTCGACCATCACAGCTTTAACACCAAAATACTGTTTTCCTTTATTGGTGTCATTTTCTTTTCATTGGTTGTCTTTGCTTTGCTATCAGCTTCCTGATTTTAGTTTTTGGAATAAGATTCTTTTATTTATCGTACATTAAAAAAACAATGCAAGCATCAGGCTTGATTCATTGGGGGACAATGCCATAAGCTAGAAAAACAAATGCAAAAACTTTAAACATATTCATCACAATACTATTAAATTATTCTCACCCAGAACATCTCTTCCAGCAATAGCTACAAACCATGGCAATTAGCTAGAGCAGAACATCTTTCACAAGGTTTATAAGGAAGGAGACCTCCTTGACTTGGACAAACACTCGTCTATAAGAAACACCCAAATTTTCAACCATTCGGCTGTTTATTTCATTAATAACTGCATAGCAGAAGATGCCAGTGCCTCAGACAAACTGATCAAGGTACTCTTCCACAGTGGTATATTTGACATCGGGATATAGCTCAGAGGCCTCAAACCCCCATGATGGGTCAATCTCAAAGTTGGTCATGTCACCTTTAACAAGGGCTGAGTGGTTGATTGACAGAACAACATTAATCGGAATCGGAGACTCTGCAAGAATGAAAGAAAAAACAGATGAAATATACCAACAACATGATTTCCTTCACTTCGTTTATAATTTGCACTTGGTCCTATGATCGGTGCACATCAAGAATCTGATAGAAAGAAATAGTGCTAGCATTGACATTCTGTTTTATGGAAGAGGGTTTCACTGACCTTGGATGTCCTTCAGAAGTTTCTCTTCGGGAACAAAGGTTTTTTCGAGGGTTTTGCCAATCTTTTTCTCCCATAGAGCAATAAGCTCATTGAATGAGTATGTGTTTTTAGGAGGCTTGATAAGGACAGTCTTGTTCAAGGTTCTTGCATCATCCACAGCTTTGATGGTGTAGGTTCCAATGTCATCTTCCTTATTGAAAACCACTGTTGAGCAAATAAATGTCAAAACTATGAGGCTAATTCATTTTCCAACTCATATTTAACAGAGAGAGTTAATAACATCATATTGTTTATTACCCTTGGCATTGCCATCTCCGAGGATGGTGATCTTGTCTCTCGGAGGAGCAGTAAGTCCAAACTGTACCAATGTGGGGAGATAATATGCCGCAAAGAAGTTGGAAGGCACATAAGTGTAGGGAATCCCCGCAGCCTCGATGGCACGTCGAATCTGAGCCTTCATTGCAAATGCACTTTTTGCAGGCTCAACAGCATTGACATGATCCACATCCATTCCAAATTCGGAAGGGAAGAATCTCTGAACGAAACACACAAAAAAGATTCAATTATTATTATTAAAATTCCATGTCTCCTTGATGATTCTCTTAGACAAATTGAGAAAAACAGCAAGATAAATAAAATAATCACCCTCATGGTATATAGAAGTTGATATTGTTAGACTGCAGCAGAACACTGCAACATTTACAGCCAGTTTAACATTGAGGTTGAATCTATTTTTTATTAAAAAAAAATAAAAATTATTTTAAAGCTTTTAGATTGTTTTCACGTATTGATGTCAAAAATAAAAAGAAATATTATTTTAATACATTTATTAATACCGAACTCTCCAAATAATTTTGTACAACTTTCCAAACTCATCAAGTACCTGTTTGCTTATTCATTGAGAGGAAAAGATAAGATTTCGCAAAGAGAACTGCCATATTCTGTAACAAATCTCCTTTTCCAGGTTCCATTTAATATTAATTAGAAGTTTTGATTCTGACAAGTATAGCAGTGAGATTAAGCACGATCTTCGGCAAACATCAAAAATATCCCCCAGCTATATATATGCTCTCAATTTTACCCCCAAACAAATGTTTATATCAATTTTTTCCCCATTCAGAATTTATTTAGTTTTTTTTCAGATTTGATCATGAATTCAGAAGAAATGGTTTTTTTGTATGGAAATTTACTTTTTATGTTGAGGAATTATAATAGAATACCCCATTGAAAAATATAAATTGTTTGGGCATAGAATTCTTACAGGAGACTGTATGGGGGCAACATTGATACTAATCTAATGTTGGGGGCACTTTTGAGGTTTGCCCTTTTTCCTTTATAAACAAGCATGGACGAACAGAGTGAGCTCGATTGATTTACCATTAACGCAAAGATCTCAATGTCGCAGTCCTGAATGTTAGATTCAATGGGATAACTTGATAAGAAACAGAAGAAAGATTTATGATCATGGACGAACCTTGACATTGCCAGCTTCTTTAATGGCGGCAATAATCTTGGTTTGATCTGCTATTTGCATGCTCCCAATCGCTGATATCACCACATCCACCTGCTTGATTGCCTTCACCAAATTGTCATGGCCGTCGATATCTCCCTGCAAATTCCCCACAATATGACACAATCAATACAGTTTGTTTATTGAAAAGGCAAGAAAACAAAACCATGAAAACATGGCAGAGGAGGTTTAAGCAGCTACATGGATCAAAGTGACGCCTAAGTTCTTGAATTTCTCGACAAGTTCTCGTTTGACAGGATCAGAGACTGTACTCTCTCTAACCAAGGCGAAAGTGGGGTGACCGGCCTTGGCGCTTGCCTCCACGATGAATTTTCCTATGTAACCAGTGCCTCCAATGATCAAGATCTTGCTTTTATCAGCCATTGTAGAGGAATTTTCTTGCCGAAAGAAACCAAGGAAGTTTAACAAGGAGAGGAGAGCGACGTTCTGTTGGAGCAAGGATGCGTGCACAATTTATGGACAGAAGGATGTAATTTGCTAAGATAATAAAGGGATAATGGTAATTAACTAATTATTTTCTTTTGCTAATTAACTCCGTGTATTCTCATGTTATATGTGGTTGGTGTGAGGGAATAGAAATAGCCTGTATAAAAAACAAAAAATATGCTTGGCTAAAATATATATATATACATATATATATATAAAAGTTATTTTCAAGTCTATTTCACCTTGCACCTAAATTATCCATCATTATCATTGAATCCATGAAGAAAAAAAATCCAACAAACCTCCTCTGAATTTATTGAAGAAAAACTCGTGATCAGACGTATGAAGTGGGGAGCAAAACACACTAATTGAACCAGTTTCTCATGGATGACGATGGGATCGGTATTTTTATTTTTATTTTTATTTTAATAATGAGGGTTACGAAGAAAATGGATCTAATCAGAAACCTTAATCTGGCGGGAAGCGATTTGTTGGGCAGTCGCTTCTTATTTTCGGTGGGGGCATTGATGAGTGATTTGCTAACTTATAGGGCTGAGAGCACAGATTAGTAGTTATCGTTCGAGAAATTTGGTGAACATTGCCGTTTTGTGGGAAAGATTCAAGAATTTTGTGCGATGGTAGGTGTAAGATGTTACCATTCCCCCTCTCTATGATAGGTTGAGCAGAAAGTTTAGAGGAATTTCTCAAGTGGAGGGTGTGGATTGTTTGAACGCCTCTTTACGGCCATAATTATAGGACCCCGATCAATTGCTTTGCAAGGGTGTTTTTTTGGAAATTGATTGAAATTGTGGTTTTTAAAATTTAATTTTTTTAAAAAAGATTTAAATTATTTTATTATATTAATATCAAAAATAATTTTTAAAAATAGATCTTTAAGAGGAAAATAAGAATCCAATCTTATGACTAAAATCGTTATCAGAAAAGGGTGCTGTTTGTTTCCCTATCGTGGTGAGGGCCAATGAATGGCGACATCATGATTGTCGCGTGAAGTTAAAGAAAACATAATTCTGCTTATTTCTTGCATTCAACTGCTTCCAGCTTGTTTGAAATTTGTAATAATAAAGTAATTTAAAGTATTTTTTATTTAGAAATATATTAATATATTTTTTATTTTTAAAAAATTATTTTTAACAATAATACATAAAAAAATATAAAAATATATATAAAAAAATTTAAATAAAAGAATTTAAAATTTTTAAAAACACAGTGCAAAACACATTTAAGGATGCTGTGGTTTAAGTAAAAAATGCTTTTCATTTTCAAATTTATTAGGTAATATGGTAACGTCTTTTGAGTGAAAAAAGCTTGTTATATTCAACATCGTTTGGAGTTGTAATAATGATTTTTTTAAAAAACATTTATTTAAAATATATTAAAATAATTTTTTTTATTTTTTAAAATTTATTTATTTTTAATATTAGTAAATTAAAATAATTATAAAACATAAAAAAAAATTAAAAAAAAATTCTCATAAAATATCATTTGAGATGCAATATAAACAGTTCTCGTGAAATAATTAAGAAACCGTTTGTTTACGCGTTAAAAGTTGCGTTTAAAATAAAACATAGGAGGAAAGTGTTTGGTAAAGAAAAAACTACTAATTACTATTCATGAACCCCATTAATTTCCGTGTTTGAAACGCATGATTGAAAGAAGCAGCTGAAAGCTACTTTTCTTGCACCGTTCATGCAATTATATTGTTCAATAAACCGTGTAATTAACATTAACAGTGTACATGAGTACATTGTTCATGTGAACAATGTAAAAAAATTGTACTGTTTACTTGCATTGTATTTTTTTTAAGTGTGGTAAGTTTTTTAATATTTTTTTTAAATTAGTTTAGAATGAATTTTATACTTGATAATTCTAATTTTATTATACACTATAAAAATTATAGCAACTATAATTCTTGTTAGATTTATTTTATATGTGATGAAATTGTAGATAGTTTTATGAATTAATAAAAAAAAATATTAAGTATGATTTATTTTATGATGTAATAATAATAGTTAAATTCACAATATTTAAATTAAAAATTATTAATATTAATATATATTTTTAAAAATTATTTTATAACCTTAATTTCAAAGCATTTTTAACCAAACACACTAAATTATTTTTTGTTTAACCTCAATTTCAACCACAGTTTTAACTAAACACTTATTTTTTCAAACCAATCTCAATTAAAAATATTTTTTATAAAATATTTTTTTTCAAATCACAACTATCACAATATTAAACATATATTAAACATATTCTAAGTGATTAGCCGCTTATTCTCTTCTTTATCGACAGGATAACAATAATTACCAACATGATATAAATAAATGAATGAATGAAGGACAGTAACCCATTTATTAAAAAAGCCCGGGTTAACTCACTGGAGGCTTCCATGGTCATTAACTTCAGGGCCCGTGGGATTAGTCGTGGTGCGCACAAGCTGGCCCGGACACCCACATTAATCTAAAAAAAAAAAACCCAGGTTAACTCATAGAACTACGAGTTAACCACACCCAACTCATCGCCTGAGGTCACAGTAGAGAGCAGGATTTATAACTATGACACTGGTTTCGCTGGATTTATTTTTTATCGCTTTCTTGGTGGTTGTGTAAATGGTAGCCCATAAAGCCCAGCAACAAGAGACCTTCCTTTGAAAAACCGGCCCATTAAAAACCTTCACAATTAGCCCAAGCTCGGGGGCTCCTGGGCTCCGTTTCTTTCGTGAACTCATAATGCTCCAGAAGGCCCAGTCCACCCTGAACTGATATAAATTGACCGAATAATGAGTCATTAATGTTTCAGGACTGATTTGTTTTTTTTCCCATTTCCTTTCATTATATAACTGATCATTCTCAAAAGGCTTGTTATATAATTGATGCCAAGGTAGGGTCGATGTTCCTATTAAACATTGCATAGCTTGATTCCAGCTCTGATTCTACATGGTACGAGACTAAAACAATTTTTTTTAAAAAAAAATTTCCATTAACATCTATCACAAACAAAAAATAAAATAATTTTTTTGGCAAAAACAAACACTGTTCGAATCACAGATACAGAATAGCAGGATACAAACTGCACAATTTCACTTTATTTCTCATGAAGGCCTTTTCAAACCATCTGGATTAACTGGGGGAACAACAACAAAGATAAAAGCCTGGTGTAGTAAATAGAGCACCAAGTTATACAAGTCAATGTCTTGATGGCCAACAATCCTACACTCTTAATAATTTATACAGATGATCAAGTGGCCAGAAAAGAGGACAAAATCCACTCATCACATTCAACTTCTCCATATTCACAGCATCTTACAAAGGTGGTAGCTTAGCTTTTCTAGTAAATCCATGCAGTGTATAGGAAGCTAGGAGGCCATCACACAGCACTGGTTCCACTGTTGGATTTTGAGGTGGCGAGACTGGCGATGTGAAACTGTGGCGAGTAATTGTTGGAGGAACGTTCCAGTTCTGGTGTTTCATTTAGAAATGCCCAGACGCTACTTGCCCACCTGCAACAACAATGGCTTGATTAGGATGTACATGCTAGATTAAACCATACAAGACTCTGATCTAATGGCCATAACGGGGTAAGATGCTTAGGATTTTTGGCTTAATTAATTACCAGCCATTTTTCTTAATGAGTTGCTCCAGACTTGGTTCAATTTCCGAGTCCATGAACTCCTCTGTATCGGCTGGAGAGCTTGGTCTCTGAAACTTTAGTCCATCTTCGTACATGCCATCCTGTAACATACATGACATGATCATGTAAGTGAAGATTCAGAGTATTCATGCAAAAAGAAGCGTGCCCACGAAAAAAGATTATAACTAAGTGAAAATGTTGTAGAAATTAGACCTGGTTGCAATTTGATGGTCTAGATAAAACTTTGAGATGATCCTCCTCTGTTTTCTTCTTCGATTTCCAGTAAGCATCAATGTCTCCTTTAGTTTGTGACCTATTCCTTTGATATTTCACTGCACAAGGAACCACGGGTCACATAATCAAGCCAAATCGAGTAACCAAAAAAAAAAAAAAAAAACCCCGAAAGCTCCATGTGTGTATCATGGCACGGATTGAAATGAATGCCAAGAATATTTACCTGACTCACGATCAGGGACAGGTGAGTCCCAACCAGACATTAAAGAACCCATTTGTTCAAAACCTTTTAATCAAAGCACTAAGCGAGAGCGTGTGTCTTACCGATCTTGTGATAATGATGATCTTTTATCCTATATATACTGCTGATGTGCGGGGGGGTCTCACGTCTTATCCTTTTTTTGTTCTTATCCTTCGCTTGCTCGCCAATATTCGTGCAATGCAATGTCTATCTACAGAGCCCTGTTTTTTCATATAAAATAATTTAAAAAAAAAACAATTATGTTTAAATATTTTTTGTTTTTTTTATTATTAAAAAAATTAATTAATGAAAATATTTTTTATTAGAAAAAATTTATTTTTTTTTAAATTATTTTTTTAGCTGGAAAAACTTCTTAAAAATTGTAAACAAATAAAAAATATATTATTATTTATTAATACTATGAAATTTGGTCTGGAATTTTTTAATTACTATGTATTTTGTTTTAAATTTATTTTTAAATTTTATCTTTTAAAATCTGATTTAATTTTATTTTCATACCAATTTTTATTTTTTGATTGCTATTTATTTTTTATTTTTTATTTTTTTTAAATTAATTCATTTTTTCATTCTTTAATTTTTTTATTTTTCATATTTGATACTTATTTTTTCTATTAAACTAACAGATATTAAAAAACAATTCATGAATATACTTTCCGTAAGAATTACTCTTAAAAAAAAATCTATTTTTCTATAAATAAATGGGACAGTTTGATTCGTAACTTAACCTAAAAAGGATTCGGGGTCAAGAATAAGGTTATTTAACAATCGAAATATGTTGTTTTTATTTAAAATTATTTTTTTTAAATTCACTTATCTTGATTTGATCAATGTTAAATCAAGTTTATTTATGTCAATCAAACAAAACTTAGTTAATTTTAAAACTAGTTTGTATCAGGTTTTATTTTATGGTGTCCATTTGGCATCACGTAGCTCTTGGTTTTTAAATTATTTTTTATCTATTTTTTTTTCTGATTTTGATTTATAGACAATAAATCTGGCATAGTTTAAGGACAGAGTATGGACGAAGGAAGCGAGCCTGTTGACTTTATTATATAACAAGCTGAAGTGGCCCAAGTGGGTGTCTGATTGTGATAAGCTTCCTTCTGATTCAATAAATCTGGCATAGTTTAACGACAGAGTATGGACGAAGGAAGCGAACCTGTTGACTTTATTATATAACAAGCTGAAGTGGGTGTCTGATTGTGATAAGCTTCCCCAAGTTGTGTCCCTTAATCTTTAAAACAAACCACTGCCCACAGATTCATTCCTATATACAAACTAGAGGCAGGTTTTTAAGAGGATGGAGATGCCAGATATTTTCTTTGCATTTTGCCCCTGACTTTTGGTTACGCTGCTGGCCCCACGATTGGCTTGGCGCCAAAAATATCCTCTGCGTTTTATTTTGACTTCCTGATCGGGACTCAGGGGGCAGAGAATCAGAGATGATGCTTCATGGGCCATTTGGCCCACGTGATTTAAAAAATTGGATTGGGCCGGATGTAGCCCACTTCTATCCTGTCACTCACAGGCCATTGAACTGGGTTGAGTATGGTCTTCTTTGGGTTATGTACATGGGCTGGGCCAAGGAAACTTGAAGCTTCAACTTGGAAGGAGCTTCCACTTTCCTGAAAGCCTTTTGAGTTAAAATATTGGGATCTGCTCAGACTCCTTTACAAAACACCACCAAATTGGAGCTCTATTAGCTGTCTGATTAAATTACAATAATTCTCTTGAGGTGTAATGTAATTACAGTGATCACCCAAAAGTCTAAAGATATTATAAAAATATTCTTTGATGTTAAGGAGAATGGTTTTAAAAAATACGAAATGAGGTTTTTGTAATAGTTATTTAAACATGAGAAAGTTTTTGTTAAATTTTTGAAATTTTAGATGCTCTTTATTGTTGTTATCCAATTTTTGACTTATCTATTTAATAAAATTATTGAAAAATCCAAAAAAATATTTTTTAATATATTTGTATTATTTTTAGCATTTTCTACTTTGTCTCCAAAAAATTTAAATTTTAAAAGTTTTTAGAATACGTTTGACTTTTTACATATTATTTTTAAAATCAATAATTTTTTTTATTTAAATCGGTATTATTAAGAAAAAATTATATTTATAAAAAAAAAGAAATTGAGAAACTATATTTGAGGATTAAATAATATTTAACCTATAAATAATAGCCTTCGACACCAAAAAAAAAAAAATAGGGTAATTTTTCATATTTAGAAGGAAGAATACCTTAAAGGGGATTTTGTAACTCACCCTTATTTTTATTTACTTCATTATTCATTTTGATCTTGGATGGCCTTCTAATTGGATAAATCTAAGTTTGCGCCTGTATGTTCCACCACTGTAAAGTTTAATACATTAGATTTTAGTGTGTGCTTGGTCCTTTGGTGTGTGGTGATTTTCATATTTACTCATCAAAATTATTAAAAAAAAATAAAAATATTTGTTTTTTAAAACTTAATTTCAAATGTAAAAATAAACAGTATTTTAAGCTTTTCTATCAAAATATATACAGTTAAAAATTTAAATAAAAATAACTCTAATGTATTATTTGGTAATAAAGGATGACATCGTGAAAATAAAATGTTTAAATAAAAATAAATTTAATGAATTGTTTAATGATAAGGAATGGAATCATGAAAATAAAAATAAAATTTTTATTTTTTAGGTGAGAATGAGAATAAAAATTAAATAAAGTTACATTGCCATGCATGCAAGGTGAGCTGGGAATGGAAATAATGAATGAGAATTAATTTTTCAAATGACACATTATTAAATATTAACTTTTTATTATTTTTATTATCTCAATTATCACCATCGGTATTATATATTATTATTTATCTATAGCTATTATTATCGAGCCAATAAAGCACATAAGAACTTAGCAGAAGTTACGACTCCTCAAATGGCATGCTCTCCAATTTTATGTTATAAATGATGATAGCTAGTGATCATAATCAGGGCACTAGATGAACAATTATCTACAATGTTTTTTCTTCTGGGAGCTTTGGCGGGCATAAACAACTTTCTCTGTGCGATATATATTCTTTTTCGATCGAATTGCCAGTATCCACGCTCAAATAACATATTTATTGACCGGCAGATTTTATTTCTATCTGGATTTGAACCAGCTCTCAAATCATCTGAGTAAATACGTGGAGGCTAGTACTTATCAGTAATTTAAAATAAGACCTGGTGGGATGGACATTGAAGAAGATGAGGAGAAAGAAAAAAGTAAAAGGAGCACTGCTTTTGAGCGTGAGCAAAGTCAGAAAAAGTTCGGGAAGACAAAACAATAACAGGCCGAGTTTCTCTCATTATTTCTCAACCATCGAACAGCTCGTTTACTTTCTTGCTAGGTTTTTGGCATGCATGGCTGTGATTATTGCTATTTTCACTATCACTCGACAGCACCTGAATTCCGAGCATCATGTTTACCACAAGTCGAAGATTTTCCCTCTGTGCCATCATAAAATCAAAGGGATAGTGTGAATAGGTCGGTGCTTTAATCATGGCTCCATGTTTTTCTTTCAGATTTTACTCGCGGACTTGTGCTACAAGACGCTCAAACACTTTAAAAAACATACTAGAATCTTTAAATTTTAAGATTAATTTTGAGAAAACTTTCATATATTTTGAAAAGTGAACGATCCATAAAGTTTTTTACTGAAAATAGTCTATAAGGCTATTAAAACACACAAAAAAACCATCCTAATTATTAGTAAATTCAAAATTAAATTGGAAATTCCAATTTGAATTGAAAAAAATCTAAAAAAATAAAAAGATAGAAAATAAAAATATCAAGTAATAGCTTTCAAACCGAATTTAGAACTTTTCTTCAACTACAAACTTTTGTGAAGCTTGCTAGTACTGTCCCTACAATATATTTCATCTTTTGAATTTGCAAGAGTTACAAAATATCTTCGCCATTGACGTGATTCAAGATTCAAACCTAGCTAGCTAGCATCCCATAATTCAACCGATAAATTTAAAAGAAACGAAAATCATTTTACTTTGAAATTCAAAGTTTTGGCGAATATATTTTGTCTCAAAGCTGGGCAACACAAACCAGATATTCATGCCGAAGTCTTATCCCGTCGTCGAATATGCCTATCGCATTCATGGACTGATCAATTTGCCGAAGTCACGTTACACGTTTAATTGGCCGGCAATACTGCTACTACCATCCTAATTATCAGTAAACTCAAAATTAAATGGGAAATTCCAATTTGAATTGAAAAAAATAAAAAAGATAGAAAATAAAAATATCAAGTAATAGCTTTCAAACCGAATTTAGAACTTTTCTTCAACTACAAACTTTTGTGAAGCTTGCTAGTACTGTCCCTACAATATATTTCATCTTTTGAATTTGCAAGAGTTACAAAATATCTTCGCCATTGACGTGATTCAAGATTCAAACCTAGCTAGCTAGCATCCCATAATTCAACCGATAAATTTAAAAGAAACGAAAATCATTTTACTTTGAAATTCAAAGTTTTGGCGAATATATTTTGTCTCAAAGCTGGGCAACACAAACCAGATATTCATGCCGAAGTCTTATCCCGTCGTCGAATATGCCTATCGCATTCATGGACTGATCAATTTGCCGAAGTCACGTTACACGTTTAATTGGCCGGCAATACTGCTACTAACCTGTGGTAAAATGGCATCAAAATTATCAATCAATCACTTGAAGATTTAAAGTTTTATATAGCCAGCATGGGTATAGTTTGTATGGCTACCCAGAAATCTTATCCCGTAGTCGAATATGCCTATCACTTTCATGCCTTGGCGCCAGCTTCGTCTGTTCTTGCTGGCATGTATTACCAGATGGCAAATTTCCAATTATAACAAGCTTGATGCAACCATGTATTGCATAAAGTCAGTTCAATTAATGAATGCAACAAGGGCTCCACATTTCAATCGCGTTAAGAATCTAACGTCCTGTCGTTTAAAGGGCACCTATATGTTTTGGCTATTTCTGCCTCGGCTTATTCGATAGAGTAGAGGTGTTACTGTATATGTCTGATACAATATATATATATATATTCAAAAATATTTTAATTTAATAATTTAAATTATAAGATGACATTTTAAAATATAATTTATATTATTTTCTAATATATTTTGAGTAAAAATTCTTTAAATTTTAAACTTACTTAAATTTATTTTAATTTTTATAAAACAAATAAAAATGATAAGATTCAAATTTATAATCTCATATTTTGATAGCATGTTAAATAATTATTTTAATTTTATAGTTTAAATTATTAAAAAACATTTTAAATCATTCATATTATTTTTTTAATATTATTAATATATTAAAAAAAGTAAAAATATTAATTTAATGGTTTTTAAAGTATAAAAAATGAGGTTGATGTGCTTGATTTGATTGGGTTTAAGTTCTTGCCACCCTATTTCCAATGGAAGGTCATTTTCGAGGAACTTTTATTCCCATCTTTACATCTCCATATACACATCCCTTTTATCTAAGATTTAAAGATTTGTTTGACCCTATTGTACTTCTAAGGCAAGCAACTCTTTGAATGGGATGTGAATAATCAAGACAATACATATATATATGATTTTATGAGACATCCTACATAATTTTTTTACCAAGTACTTGAATATGTTTTTTGAAAAAAATGAACCAGAAATCACTTAATCTAATGCAACTTCGACTTGAAATTTCAAATGAGCTTTAACTTTAAACAGAGTTTTAGCAGCCAAGGGCGTGGAGTGTTCAGTAATGCCTTCGCTAAAATCTAAAGGTACGTGTGTGTTCGATAATACAGTAGTAATTATGGTTTATCATATTTTTTTAATATATCAAAATATTTTTTTATTTTTAAAATATTATTTTTAATACTGGTACATCAAAATAAATTAAAAATATAAATAAATAATTTCAAATAAAAAAAAATTAAAAATAAAATTTTATTCACGTTTCCAAACATCACCTATATTTTCAAAAAGGCAAATATTTTGTGTCACAAAGATCTCAAAAAGGCAAATATTTGCAAACTAGAGCTTAGCCTAGTGGTGGAAGGGGCTTGTCTCCTTCCACTATACCTGAATTCAAGCCCTAGCGTGCACGTCTGTCACCCCTGCGGTGCCTTATATGTCTACTGAATTTGCAGGATATTCAATGGACCGTGGGAATTAGTCGTGGTGCGAGCAAGCTGGTTAAATTTTTTTTTTTTAAATAAAATTTTATTCACGTTTCCAAACATCACCTATATTTTCAAAAAGGCAAATATTTTGTGTCACAAAGAAGCCATACCAGAGTTAATTAATACAGGACTTTCGGTCTGTAATTATATGATTAAAATTCCCACGGTAAAGGGCTTGATCAGCACTGAAGGTCTTCTTTAGGCGCACCAATTGGTGAGTGGACCCTCTATTTTTAGGTGGCTATAATTTTGATACCCTAGTCAAACAACAAGCGATGATGACTCATTTTTCTGCAGATGAATAAACCTAATTATACACACAAAAAAAAAAAATCATTAAGCCCGACATTAATTATACCACATTGTATTCTTCGTGTCCAATTGAAGGGGGCAAGAATAATAAGGTTTGTCTGAGATATACGCCAATACTGCGTGATCTTACTACCCACCAGCCGATTATTCACAATACAACTATTTAATTAGCAGAGGCTTCTACAGCCATACAGCCATACATACATATACATACATACATGCATGCATATATATATATATATAAAACTCGCAGCGAGAATTCACTTTTCGGAAATCAAAACTATTTTCCTCGTTGCAATCATTGACTCCACGAGGAAACAGAGGGTCAGATTTGATTTCTGTGTATATAAAATTAAGATATTAAATAACCAGGATTAAAAAAAAATAAAGTCGTTGAAAAATTTTCCTTATCCCACCGTGCATTCACTGTAGTGCGACTAGATTTCTCTGTCTGGGGGCCTAATTGACCAGGGAAAATCATTAGACTGGCGTGGTTTGCACGTGTACGTGACTCTTGCTGGTAACCTTTCTGACAAGGACTCGCCTGTGGGTCCCCACCTCACATGGGTCAGGATCAATAGTTCACCTAAACAAGGTTAAGTGGTTAACCTCACCTACAGTTACGATATAAACTAGACTGGTGACCCGTGTCCCGTGTCCCGTGGTTTCCACCTCGAGGCTGGTCAAGTATTTTTTTTTTAATGCAAAACACAGATGCTTGGGGACGTTGATATTAAAAAAATATATAAAATTATGAGACGTGCGAAAAAAAAAAAGAACAGGATAAAATTTGATAAAAAAATAGAATGGAGATGGATGAAATTATAAAAAATTAATTTTAAATAATATATTAAACAAGATAAATAGCAATAAAAAAATAAAATCAAATATAACAAATAAAAAAATAAAAGAGGATGTAATTATGAATAAATTCTAATTTTATTAATAATTTTAAATAAAATAAATAATAATCAAAATAATGCTAATCAAATCTAGAAAATAAATAAATTTAAAAGACTAATATAAAAAAAATGGAATGACAAATGTAGGAATTAAGAAGAAAAAAAACATTGTTGGTATCATATTAGAAACATGCTAGCCAAAACAACCCCTAGATATTAGTTTAATACCTATTGTTTTTAAGTATAATTTAATTATTTTATCTCGAAAAAAATATGGAAAGGTTGTATTATCTGCTATGCAAAGTGTTTTTGTCGATAAAAGTAAAATAATCACTTCGTTATTATAATTTATAGTGAAAATGATTCACCACTCTTCCATTTTAGTTTTTTTTTTATTTTAATTTACTTATTATGTATTATAATCCTAATAATGCAGTGCATTTTATTTTTTTAATTAAAAGTCTAGGATATTTTCTTTCTATAATTTTTTAACACACGAATATTTTTATATAAAAATCGTTCATGTATGCAAAAGGTTCATCATTGTCACGGATAGGCTGTAGTTTTTTTTACGGGGAAAAACACAGTGAAATTATTTAACTTTCCTTGCAATTTCAGCTCATCCCAAGTGGGTTTCCACGTGTCAAGATTCATGCCTAGTGGAAGATCTTTTCATTTGAAAGAAATGGAATAATAGAGGGAAATGCATGTATTATTGCTGCTATCGCCTTATACCCACACCTGTGAAGCAAAGATCAAGCTCGCAACAGAAAGAAAAAGAAAAAAGTTCGATCGTGATCTTGATCTTGCTATGCATGGTCCAGCTGGGCAGCAGTTCTGGTGCTGGTGGCTTAGGTGGAAGTATATGGATCCTTTGAGAGGAAATGTTTATTTCTAGTTTAATTTTTGGACCATACACTACGTTAACATGATTTTGTCGAGTAGGCATGAAGTGATGGTCCAACCTAAGCCGTAAACTTGTCCTAAAGCAAATGAAAAGGAAAACACAAGCCATAATTGACATTCAAGCCATGGCTGCAGGAGTCGAGGCAAGACTTTTGTTATAAGCATGCCAAAACAATGCAACTATGCACATTTACGCTCGCAAGTAATTCTATCGAATTTGACTATATTGGTAAATCCTTTTTTATTTTATTTTATAAATAATAACTACACTAACAAATTTAGAAAGCATACAAGAGGATATGACAAAAATCACGCAAACACACATCTCACATTCTATATAATTTATTCATCTCATTTTTATTCCCTTTTCCTCTTGTTCTTTAGAGTATATTAGTATATAGTATATTACATAGTTGTTAGATTTGATATACAGTCTAGCTAATCTAAAAAATAATTTATATCATTGGGTCACCGTATCACTTTACATTTTTAATTATATATATTCTTTATTTAAAACAATATTTGTTTTAATTTTAAAAAATAATTGATTTTACCTAATTAGGTTTGAAAAATCGACCAGAACAAAGTTAGATAACAAATTAATGTCCTAAACCAACGTCACCTAAAAAAAGTCGCGAATAATCAAGCATATTTCCTTACGTGACAACTCAAAAGGAAGAATAAATATTGAACTTTAAAGTAGCTAGTAATTACAATTAACTTTTCAACTAACAAAAAAGCTAATATATATATATATATATATAAAAGTTGTCTACGGCCCAGATAGCTAGGACCAATGTGATCAGGGGCGGAGCTGGGATTAAATAACAGGAAGGGCCAAAAGTAATATAATAGGTATAAAGAATGTGATGAAAAGATCTATTATATAATAAGATATAATGAAAAAAAAAAAGTTGCATGGACTCTTACGAGTGTTTGGGAAAACGGTTTATATTGTATTTTAATATAGACTCTTGCGAGTGTTTAGGAAAACGGTTTATATTGTATTTTAATATAGACTCTTGCGAGTGTTTAGGAAAACGGTTTATATTGTATTTTAATATAGACTCTTGCGAGTGTTTAGGAAAACGGTTTATATTGTATTTTAATATAGATCATTTTGATATATTAACATTCAAAATAATTTTTAAAAAATAAAAAAAATTTTTTAAATCATTTTGATATATTAATATTCGAAATAATTTTTAAAAAATAAAAAATATTATTTTAATATATTTTTAAATAAAAAATATTTTAAATTATGATTACTATTACACTTTTAAATACAACATTCTTAATGGTTTGGTGATCATACCCCTTTGATTTATATTAAAAAAAAAAAGGATCATCTTGCTTGCCATGCAAAATGCTCATCCTTCTCCATCCAACGCAACCTCGTAATAGATACCCTAAAAAGTAGAAATTCTCATCTCTCGAGATAGAATTGTTTATAATAAATGTATACGTAGAATTGATAAAGTACTTAGCCTATATCACTTGCTATTAATTTAGTCACCGGTCACTGTTACAGAGTGTGAAATCTGTTTATTTTCAAAATGTTTTTCTTAATATATCAAAATAATATATATATATATATATGTATGTATGTATGTATGTATAAATAAGTAAATTTTAACACCAACATATCAAAACAATTCAAAAATATCAAAATACAACTTGATTTAAGGCTAAGAGAATAAAAAAAATTAAAACACAATTTAATCACAATATCAAGTAAAACATTAATTTACTCGAAAATGAAAACAGTAACATGAAGGTAATCATAGTATTTCAAGCAAATGTCATTGTCTTTTCAGAGATACGATGGCGGTTGTTTTTATAGTTGTGATTATTTTTATGGTTGTTTTTATAGTTGTGATGTCATTGTCTTTTCAGATATGGTGGTGGTTGTTTTTATAGTTGTGATTATTTTTAAAATATTTTTTATTTAAAAATTTATTAAATTAATATTTTTTATTAATTTTTAATTATTTAATATGTTAATATTAAAATTTTAAAAATTATAATTTTTTAAAACACCTTGCATTGAGTTATTAAAAATAATTTTTTTTTTGAAAACTCACTTCACAATTTTCAAGACAATGTCAAAGAGCAAGCGCAGCCTGCTGGCCGTTTAGGAACCCAGCCCAAATAGCATTTCACAAAAAATTGAATTTTTTTTGGTTTAAAATTAATTTTTTTATGTTATTAGATTGTTTTAATGTATTGATGTTAAAAATAAATTTTAAAAAATTAATTAAAAAACATTATTGTAATATATTTCAAAACAAAAAATACTTTAAAATATAACCTCCACCGTGTTTTTAGACATATTTAATAAGAATTAAGAATTTCTTCAAGAGAACAATAATATTCTTTGATTAACCCACGAGTATTTTAAAGGAATCACGAGGCGTGTGTGTGTGTGTGTGTATGTACTCCAAAAACATACCTTGGTGATAATTCGTTTGATGTTGAACAAAGGACACTTGTTAATTTATCAAATATAAAGGAATTAGGGTTTCCAATGCGGAGATTAACGTAATTTAATTAAACAATAAAACATATTTTATTAATTGAATATTATAATATAATTTTGTTGGATTGTGTATATGAACTTCCCCCTTAAATCGATATATAAAAATAAGTTTTTTAGACACATATATTGGTCCAATCAACGTTTATTGATATTTTTCTTGCCTTGTAATCATTCTGCAAGTTTTAACATTTAAAAAATAAAATTCAAAATCTATTTCAAAACTTTTATTAATTTAGAAATGACCGCTTTATATATAAAAAAAACCAACTAATCCACCACTATCAATTTGTATTGTGTGTGTTTAATATTGTTGTGAAATATATTTTATAAAGATTTTTTTACTTAAAATTATATTAAAATATTTTTTTTATTTTTTACATCAGGCATCACCACTATAAAAAAATTTAAAAAATATACTAATTTAATATTTTTAAGTAAAATATAATTTTAAAAGAATAGTAAATAAAAGAAAAAACAAATAATTATTCATGTGATTTTGTGGGCAATTATTAGACCGCTTGATCACTACCACGTGTAATAGGACCGTGTCATGGAAGCCGACATACCCAAAACAAACCTAACACGTCAGAACGAATTTAGTATCCCGTCCAAGAAAATCACACACAAACACTCCACGATAAAATTAACTGACAAAACCTCAAAAAATAAAAATAAAAAAGCAGCTACAAAAGATTATATAAAAAAACGATTCAATAATAAGAGGGAAAGAAAGGACCGAAAGATTAGAATTCTGAGATCCGAGAAAAATAAAGGCAGAGTGAGTGAGTGTGTGGCTGTGCCAGTCCGTCTGTTCAGAAAAAGGCTCCTCCGCCTCAGGTCCTGGTGGCTAACTTCACAACTGCCGTCGTGTCACTCCTCCACGTATACAAAGTCCTGGTGGCTAACTTCACAACTTCCGTCGTGTCACTCCTCCACGTATACAAAAGAAAATAAAGACAGCTTTTGCTCTATCCAAGACATAGGCAGACTTCCCTTAGATTCCTCGTCCCGATCTCCAACTCCTCAGAATTTCGTCATTTCCTATGACTTTGTCTAACTGTCTATAACCACATGCATGAATTTGCCTGTCTCACTTTCTTTTAATTCCAAACCGAAATCGCTAATCAGATCTCGGGCGTGATCAAGATGTCATTTAAGGGAAAGTTAAAGGAGATTAGAGATGACATTTCTACCACATTTTCGATGGGAAAGTTACAGAGGAGCAGAACAAATCGAAGAGGGAGAGCTTATATTGCGCCTGAATTAGGAGGTGGGTCTGAGTTGTTCAGCGAGTTGATTGAAGAACAGAGTCCGTGGGCTAATTTGCCGCCTGAATTGCTACATGATGTGATTCAGAGAGTTGAAGGCAGTGAAACTTCATGGCCTGGAAGAAGAGATGTTGTTGCTTGCGCTTCAGTTTGTACGTCTTGGAGAGAGATTACTAAAGCTGTTGTTAAGACCCCAGAACAGTGTGGTTGCATTACTTTTCCTATCTCACTAAAGCAGGTGACTTCAAAAAAGAGAACCCTCTTTTTAATTTTTTTGTTTCGTATTTCTGTGAACTGTTAGGTGTTAATGTTATTTTGGGGGTTCTTTTTTGTTTGTCGATCAGCCGGGGCCGAGAGATGCTCCAATTCAATGCTTTATTAAGAGGGAAAGGGCCACTTCTACTTATCTTTTGTATCTGGGTCTCAGTCCTGGTAAAATACTCTGTGCTTTCTTGTGTTAATTTAATGGTTTTTTTTTTGAATTTTTGAATGGAAAGCTTGGTATTGCAATGGGTCTATTTTTTGAGTTATTTGATTCACTACACAGTCAGCCGTGAAAAAAAAAGTTTTGAAATTTTCTACCGTGATGGTGTGTTTTTAATCTTAGTAAGCTAAACTATGTGTTTTTTTTACTGCTAATTTGATGTCACTTATCGAATTACAGCTTTGTCTGGTGATATGAATAAAGTGTTATTAGCAGCAAAGAAGATTAGGAAGGCTACAAGCACAGATTTTCGGATATCATTTGCTGGAAGTGATTTCTGTCAAACCAGCAATACCTATGTTGGAAAACTGAGGTATGGCTTATCCTTTTGGTTTTCTTGTCTTTGCACCACCTCATTCTTCTTTTGTGGAATTGATTGGGAAATTCTGAACAGGTCTAATTTCTTGGGAACCAAATTCACCATTTACGACAGTCAGACTCCATGTCCTGCAATGAAATCCAATTGTAAGCCGCAGCGTAAAGTTCGTTCCATCCAAGTGTCTCCAGGGGTTGCTGCTAGAAATTATAATGTGGCCACCGTTTCTTATGAGCTTAATGTCCTTCGTACCAGAGGTCCAAGGAGAATGCATTGCACCATTCACTCGATCCCTATTTCTGCTATTCAAGAAGGGGGAATAGCTCCTACTCCATCGGAATTCAATAATCCTAGCAAGGAGCAATCTTCTCCATTGTCTGCTTCAAAGCTAAAGCAACCACCTATTGATTTCAGCTCGAATAGCCTTGCTGAGTCATCTGAATCACTTTGCAGCAAAAATGATCCACTGATTTTGAAAAATAAAGCTCCTAGATGGCATGAGCAGTTGCAGTGTTGGTGTCTAAATTTCAAAGGGCGTGTTACAGTGGCCTCTGTGAAGAATTTCCAGCTGGTGGCAGCTGTGGAGCCTTGCCAAAATGTTCCAGTAGAAGAGCAAGAAAAAGTCATTCTGCAGTTTGGAAAGATTGGGAAAGATATCTTCACCATGGACTATCGATACCCCCTCTCTGCCTTCCAAGCTTTTGCAATCTGCTTGAGTAGCTTTGACACTAAACCAGCTTGTGAATGATCATTTTCTTTTGCCATTTTGTGTCATATTCACATTATCCTTCCCTGAAAATTTTGTTGTATATATTCCCTTTAAAAGAAGCATCTAGGATTTGCACTTTATCATCAGCATTAATTTTATGTAAACAGCAGCGGCCATCGTGGTCTCTATGTAAGTTGCAACATTTGTTTATCTGCAGAAAGGTAGTTCTGCAGCACCTCAAGTTTGTAACTTCACTTATGGAATTTTATTTCACATATTCTACAAACTTCTAAATTTTTTTCTTTGTATATTGGAGAGTTTGTATACTGAATCTTGATGTTAAGTTGCTAATTACAGTTAACGAAACATTTCATTAACATATGATGCAAAAGTATCATACATAAACATTACTTTCTAGATGATCTTGCATCCTTATTATCACTTTAGTAAAATATCGTCATTGTCATGTACATATTGCATGTTTTTGTTGGTAGATAATCGTATCGAAGCCATCGTTTACCAGGTCAGAGAAACCCTATGTCCTTATCTTTTGTCTTCTGCCCACAACGATAGCGACAGCCATGTCTTCGAGGCTTTTCTGGATTATCAGGGTCGGAGTCGCTTGATTCCAAGAAAAGCCCTCTTAGGCATCGTCTTCTTACCCTCGGCTCATAACTAAGCTTCTCAGCAGGGGTGACTTGGAATTCAGCCTTGCGAGTCTCCAGAGGCACTGGTTTACTGCTGTTCTTGCTGGGTTCTTCATCCTTATAAGAGAGACTCAGCTGTACACCAGGGCTTCTTTCGCTTACTGAAGTTTCAAACAATATCGAGTTGTTGACACTTTGTGTGTTACTGTTAATATATGCCTTCCTTGCCGGACCTTCTTTTGTCAGCAGACCTTTGGAGCTTCTACCCCTCGAGCTTCCTTCTCCATCAGTAGTAGCTTCGCTGCTCTCATCTGGATTGATCTTATAACCACGATGAATGTGGACTGATCCATCCTTTCTTGATGATTCAGAGCCCACATACATGGTAGCTCCTCTGTTTTCTCCTGCTAGAGTAACAACGCTGACAGGCTTTTCTCCCATGGGATGCTTAATGTGCTCCATTCCCAGCTTATGAACAAACTTGGAAATATCTTCCCTGATTTCTTTTTGCAGGAGAACTTTTTCTCCGTTGGACATGGATGTTTTTTGATGAGATTCGCGGAAAGCATACCGGCTTCTTGCTGTTTTGATAGTTTCCCCATTAGGGCTAGCGGTCGTTGTCTTCTTTCTTTCAAAAATATCTTCCTTTACTCTTTTCACTGGTTGTGAAATAGGCATAGGATGATCAGCACCTATGGTCCTGGAATCTGATTTTTGTAATGATGCAGGCGTCTCAAGTGCTGGCTCAGGAGTTGGTGTTGGTGTTGCTGTGACAGCATCTGATGCTTGTACAGGCTCTGCTGCAGGTGTTGGTTTTGTTTCTTCCTGTTGAGTGTCGGATTGAGTAGACTTGGGAGGAGGCTGAGAGATCTCTTGTGTTGCTAGTTGTAATTTCTTTGATGGGGACTGAGAAACTGTTGGCTGCACTTCGGTAGCTGTCTTAGATGGAGAAGAGAGCTGTGGAGATTTTCTACCTGGAACTTGAGTGGCCAAACGAGACGGGGATTGAGTTTGGGGGACCGTCACTGCTGCTGCTGATTGGGGCTGGGAAGTGGTGCGAGAAGGAGAAGGAGCCACAGATGCAGCTCTTGATTGTGGAGTTGCTCGAGATGGTGACTGGGTTTGAGAGGCGGCTGGGGATTGAGTTTTCGCACGAGAGGGTGATGGGGGCACAGATGCAGCTCTTGATTGTGGAGTTTCACGAGATGGTGATGGTGGCACAGAGGCAGCCCGTGTTTCTGGAGATTGTGATACTTGTTGGGAATTGACTTGGGACTCAATGGCTGCACGATGTGGTGGCACTGGCTGAGGTTCCGTTTGTTCCTGTGCTGTAGTCTGAGTAGTAGGAGTCGTTGCTGGGGTTATCCCAGCAGGTCGGAAAGGTGGCCGTTGAATGGGGATGGTGGTGATTGGCCGTGCTGGTGCTTGAATTTCAACTCTAGGACGAGGAGGTTGGGGTTCAGCTGTAGGACGTAGAGCGGGAGCAACAGGTGCTGATAACCAAGGGAGCCGAAAGCGGAATGGCCTCCGGTCTGCCATAGATGATTTGATTAAAGAAAATGAAAAGTATAACGAAGGATATAGATGTAGGTTGGCTGCGTTGATGCTTAATTCTTGTAGAAAAATGCGGTATTAATATTAATAAGTTTTTATTTGATACCTTGGAAAGGTTTAGAGACCTTTCTGTTTCCGTCTTCAAATTCACTCTCCTTTTGCCTCCTTCACTCTCTAAAGGCTAGCCTTTACACGAGAGAAATTCGGGGTTCTTTAGACAGATCTTCCTTCTCTCTCAGGTCTAGCATCTCAATTTGTCATCTTCAAGTTTTGTATTTCTCTCTCGTTCTACATTAAGCTTTTAAGTTGTCATTGTGTTGTCTCCTTCGCTGAGAAACCAGGGTACTTTTCTCCTGAAGGCATTCCAAGTATATGCTTGGCAAAATCTCTGTTTGGAGGGCATAGCTACAACTCATCCACATGATACACGTGTTATCTCAGACTAAAGATTTCCGGTGATCAATTTCAGTTTTAATTTAGAGTTAAAGAAACAGAAATTCCTTGACTCTACGATAAAGATACCAATACTGCAACTATGACTATTTTGTCGTAACACGTAATTCAGCATGGCAAAAAGGTTTAAGCAATGCATGCAACCTCTTGGTTTGCTAGCAGCCAATACTACCGTTGTACCATGCCTACCAGAGAAGCAACCTACAAAACAAGAAAAGAGACCGGACAAATACTCTTTCTTCCTTCATCCTATCATTCAAGAAAAGAACTTTGCAAGGTAGACATGCTTCTGTCTTCTCCTTGAAAAATGCTATTTATGGGTTGCATCCATCTCATAACTTCACAGTTACAAGATCGCCTAATCGTTCCTCATAGGTAAGATAATTCTCATTTTAGTTTAGTTTAACAAATTTTATTTCAAACCTTCATATAGGCAATCACAAATCCTGTCCGCTACATTCTTGCAGTGGACAGTACTTTGAACTTTCATTTTTCAGCAAACAGTGTTGAAATGCAAGGACTTGTCCAGGGAGTAAGATCTTGCCAGGATACCCTCAGAGTGGCAATTCTAAGGCATCCTCATGTAAGAGACATAAATGAGAGGAGAAAGATATTATCACATTCTGGATGTGTGACCTCCTCTCCTCCAGTGGGAGAGAAAGGACTAGAGAATTTAACAGTGGCAGATGTACTGGTGACAAAGGGAGAAGAAAAGGTTGGCTCTTGGCTCTGGTGCCGCACCACTGACACCGTTTATGATGCTGTGAAGAATGTAGGTTATAATGAAATAAGGCTGAAACAGTTCTCCTGAAGAATGAAGTTTCTCTGTATAGAGCAAAAACATTACTGCTAAGAATCTAAGATGTAATTTTGCAGATGGCGCAGAATAATATTGGGTCACTGGTAGTCTTAGGAGAACGAGAGCTTATCGCAGGAATTATCACAGAGAGAGGTACCTGATTTCTGAATAACCCTACTTTACATTGATCGAATTACACTGTCAGTCAGGCATTCATCCTCTATCCTTGCTGTAATGAAAGACAACAACGAGAAATAAACTTGACATTTAAAAGACTTGGTAAACATTACAGAACTTTACTTGATGAACAGTGAAGGTTTTTTTTTTTTAAATAATCATCTGGATACAACTCCCACCTGGTGTAACTTTAAACCTCATTTATACAAAGACTCAGGTGGAGAGATTTTCTCCTTATTAATTTCATTATTTTTTATTAATTTTATTCTTAATTTTTTTTATTTCTTAGTTTAGTTGTTTTTAAATTTAATAAGTCGATTGGGTAATTTAACTTTTATATTATTTAATTATATTAAAAAATATCAAGATTAGCTTGCTATAAAAAGTTTAATAAATATAAAATAGTAACAATATAAAATAGTTATATAACCTAAATATTTTTTTTGTTATGTTACAAAAAAGAATTATCCTCCTCGTGGGTCTGTAAACTAGTTATCTCTAATTCTAATTCTTCGGGAGAAAAAAAACTTTAAATTGACTTCGATGGTATAGGTAATGTTTGGACTGCCAAGATTTTCAAAATAACATTGGAAACTAAAATTTTTTTTTTACTGAACTACACAATATGATGAAGTAGACATTAATCTAATTTCTGTTAATGGTGGTGGAACGGATGCTTGAGCAGACTATCTGAGGAAGATAATAGCACAAGGGAGATCATCTAAATACACAAGAGTTGGGGAAATTATGACAGATGAGGTTATTTCTTGAACTACTTTTGTATGGGGGCCATAGAGTCACAATTCTCCTATCTATAGATGTTTTAATTTCAATGCTTGGCAGAACAAGTTAATAACTGTGGCATCTGACACAAACATTCTACAAGCAATGAAGCTGATGACAGGTATTTATGATGCGAAGAATTCATGTTTTTCGATTACATGTAATATAAATTAGAGTTTTTATTGAATTTGATGATGTCGTGATGAAAGGAAATTAAAATTATGATTTCAGACAATCACATTCGGCATGTTCCTGTCATAGATGGAAAGATGGCTGGGATGGTTTCCATGGTAGATGTGGTTCGAGCTGTGGTGGAGCAGCAGGGTAGAGAATTGAAGCGGCTGAACGAGTTCATTAAAGGAGAATTCTAATAGAATCTAACAATATCAATGTATGAAAGCTTCCTGCTTGTATGGATAACATGTCTTCAGAATCTACTCGCATCAAGATCTCTTTAAATCTCACATAGAAGAAAAGAAAAACTTGGATCCAGAAACTGACAGACATGAATGGTGGGATTGCTGTCTGAGCATAACCTCAACTCGTAAGATCAGTCAAAGAAAAACATTGGTTACGAAGATGTCTATGGGTATGCCTCCAGTCTTGTGTGGACAATGTGTGCAAGAGCGCAATGCAATCCAGCATCTGACAGCGAAATATCATAGCTCATGTAAAGCAACACGTTTAGCTAATACAAAATGAAGCAACCTGCTTCTTTCAATTAATTATCACAAAGGGCCACTTTATCATGATTCGGTTTCCTGAATAACACCAACATGGGCACATGAATAAAAGCAAAATTCATGGAATATGGTTGAAAGGACGCTCCATCCTGCTTGTCAGGTAGTGTTCGACTTCCATATATGACTGCCAAAATATCCTCTTGATTATGACTAGCGTGCCAAAAGCTCGAGAATCGAGACCGCAAACTATAACGATGGTCTCTTGCGAAGCTGGAGATGCCACCAGAGCAACCTTTAGATGCTCTGAAGCAAAGCTCTGGGCCTCCATCAACCCATATACCCTTCAAGCCTCCTGCAAAAACCCACCAGCAATAAGCCCACCAACAACCCTCTGAAATCATGCGCCACCAGTCCTCCTTAGCTTCCAGAACCCCCAGAGCTTGAACAGCCTTCTTCTCGACCCCAGCTCATGCATACATAGCACAAAGCCTAACTTGAATCTTGAGAGAAGAAGCCTCATCCTGGACAGAAATCCTATCCAATAGCTTCTCCACCTCATCAACCAGCTGTAATCTCCCCAGCCAATCGACAAGGACAGTGCAAGTAGCAAGTAGCAAGCCAAGCTTTAACATATAGTCTGCTATTCCTTGCCTGATCAGGATCACCAGCATGCCCATATGCCTCAACAATGCTCAAGACTCCAAGCTCGGCTGGAATCCTGCGAACTGCATTGTCGTGGCAGTTCGCTCAGCTCCACCAACATCTCCATGTTTCGAAAATGACCGAAGAAAAGCCATGTAGATATCCTTTGTAGGCTTGATATCTCTTGCCTCCATCTCCCTCATCAATAATTCACCCAGCTTAGGTCGACCAGCATTTACATATGCCATGATCATTGAATTGTAGATGTTTGTGTCTGGTTGGAAACCATAGCTCCTCAAGCTTTCGAATGCTTCTCTGGCACGGTCAAAATTTCTTGCATTGCTGTACATTGTACCAAAACAGTGGTGGTCAAAATATCTGGTAGAATACCATTTTCTTTCATCTTCATAATAATTTTTTCAGCGTCTTCTATGCGGTTCTCTTTAGCCTTGGCATCGATAATCATGGTGTTGTCACAGATGTTAGCCTGGAAAGATTTTTCGTTCAACAAATTTCAGCTACCTGCAATACCAGTCAATAAAATGTGTTGAGTAATTTATGCAATGCCATTTATTCTAGACATTTGAAATCTCCAACATGTTAAACATGGAATAGATAAATCGACAACTAATCTTGTTAATCATACACAATGTCGTAAATGAACTAGTTGTGAAACTGACAATGGTAGCAGCAAAAATTTAATGAGCACTGTACCTTAAGGTATAAATCAGTTCTCTCTTCTTTCAACTTATCCAGCAAAGTTAACCAATCAATCCTGCTAAGCTGTCGAAGCTCTACCCATTAAACTATCAGTGGTGAAGGGTCGTCATCCTCTTTTAGTGCTAGAATTTTCTCGGTAACCGGTAACCAGTTTGCATTTCCCAGATGTTGGCTTGGGTTCCACGGGCCAATCACGCTCTTCTGACTCATGGATTCTATCAGCAACTTCAGCCCTCTCAGGATCAGAAAGATCAAGTCCATAAATCTTGTGCTTCATCTTCCCATGTCTCATACGAAGAGCACGACCTTAGGTTTCTCCTCACCCATGGTCATGTAATTCCTGCCCTCTTCTGCAGCTTTTTCTCAGACTTTCTCTTCTTCTTTGACGCGGGTCAATCTCTCGTAAAAGCCACTCTCTTCCATCTTATCGCAAGCCCATTTGAACCTAAACTCCCTCAAGCATGCCCCCTCGGATTCCAATCTCACCAGAAAACGTACGCATTTCCTGCACCTCCTCGTATTGCAAAAAACCCGTCATTTTCTCCTTCCTTTCCTTCTCCATATCCTTCAACATGGCATTGCTCACTTCCCGCTCCGTTTTCCACAAATCCCCACTGAATAGCCACCACAGGACTAAGCATATGTTCAAGACAACCCTTTTCCATCACCCCGACATTGTCCACACAAACCGCGTCAAGAACTCATTCATGGGTTCATCCTCTTCCTCAGAGTCATTACTACTGGGTTTCGGATTAAAACTCGATTCCTTAACTCTGTTTCTCCACTAGAGCGCATATATCTATTTAAAAAACAATATGGACTTCGAGTTACCAACATTATAAAGAAGCACGCATTCACGGCTGCTGCTTGAGGGATGAATTGAAGCTCTGATGGTAGAAAAATATCCACGATTTCGTACTCTTCCATTAAATCTTGACATGTTGACAACTACTTGCCTATTAACTAAATGCTTCAAATTCATGCTTCCGGTATGCATATAGGTACAAAACTCAAAACCCAGATGCAAAATTGCCACGAAACCAAAGCAGAGATGTCAAATTGGCTAGATAAACTTCTAATATCTGCAACTGAAACGCACGTAACAATGACTTATATAACAAAATGCGTTAGATTTTGATTTTGTATTTATCACTTGTTTTTTTCCGGTTTGATCCTGAAACTTTGTTTATGGACAATTAAGTCCTATATAAAAAGTAATTAATTTTAAATTCTTATGAAAGAATGAGATTGAAAAATAGAGAATCGAAATGAAAAATACAGCAAATATGGATGATGTACCATAAATTTCAAAAACATTCACTTTGGCATTCCAATTTAAACAATCATACAAATTATACAATTGTCGTCCATCAAAATTATTTCAATTCTATTTTGACACACATGTTTATTTTTGTTATTTTTTTCTTTCTAGTTGAGAGAGAAGAAAGAGAGGGGTTGCTGAATTTTGGTGATAGAGAGAAAAACTTATTGTTGGCACCTATTTAAGCCATACAAATAAGAGATTTTTGTATTAAATTATTCCATTTGATACAAAGAGTTCGTATTAGATTATTTTGTATCTTAAATTTATGAAAAAATAGATCTCAGCACAGGTTCATTTTTTGATTTCTAGCTAAATTTGGTTTTGAAGCAATTTTTTAAGGCTATGAATAAGTTTTCAGATCAAAAGATATAAGCCATGATTTTTCACCCACTATAATGATTGAAAATTGAGTAAAACAGGCAATGCATCAATTGTTGCTGGTATGGTAGCCAAATTTATGGCGTTTGGGTCTAGCATGACAATACATTGAATGTGTCATGGTTACCATACTCACAACTTTCGGATCCAAACCATCTAAGTCAGACATGTTTATTATGAAAATATAACTTTAAAGAATGCAATTGAAAAGGAGATAAAGTGACGTAATCAGTTAAATTTTTTTTAAAAAAAAACAATACTTTCTTTTTTTTATTTAGTTCAAAACATCTTATAAATAATATTGATATTTTTATTTTATGTTTAATTTTTATAGAGGTTTTTCTAGTTCATCTATGATTTTATTTTTATTTTTTTATATAAATAAACTATGTTTTTAAAAATAAAAAATATATATTTTTAGATGATATTTTTAATATGTGTAACCTTATATTTTATTTATTTTATTAATTTAATTTAATTTTTTATTTTTTAAAATTAAATTCTTTAATTTACATTTGTTTCTTATTTTTTAAAAATTTTGTTTTTAGATATATTTAATGATTATTTATTTATTTATTAGCATGCATAACTCTTAGTTTATATGATTATACATAAGCCATTTGATTTGGTATATTTTTTCAATCATAAAAATACATTAAAAAAAACTTACTATAAAAAATACAAATATTTAACTAGCATAGTGATAATTAAACCACATGAAAAACACAATCTTTTCAAACTTTAAAACAAAACATAATTTTAACCCCATAAGGGATTGCTTGGAAGTATAATAGATGTTTTTGTAAATATTTTTTATTTAAAAATATATTAATATAACATATTTTATTTTTAAAATTAATTTTTAATTTCAGGATATTAAAACAATATAAAATTATTAAAAAAGTTTAAAGACACGACAGGGCCGAAGAAGGGAAACCCTGTTAATTCCTTTCATTTTTTCAGTTTGAGGGAAAAGCCCTGAATGGAGCCCAATCTAAACTGGACAGGTCCAGGAAATAAAGATCAAGCTAGAACAGTGAATGGGCCCACAAACTGTAGCTTAGCCCACTCATAAATCCAGCCTTGTTAAATTTACAGTCGCCAAAAAATTTATCATATATTTCAGTTGTTAAACAAGCACTTGATTTTAATAAAGATAATTATCTCAGGAATTTTTTAGAGATATAGGAAGAAATTGCACTCGAGAAAAATTGTATGAAATAATTTTTTTTATATATTTAATATTTTGATTACTTTCAATTCATGATAAAAAAGAAATAATTGATATATTTGAATCCTTAAACACCAAATTATTTTATTTATATTTATTTGATACGTGGAATAATAGTATGTGAGTTTAGTACACATTAGAGGTATTGAAATTACTGTAAAAAACATATTAAATATTAAAATATAATTTATATTATTTTATAATAGATTTTTCTAAGCAAAAATCAAAGTTGAAATTTGCAAAAACATATTAATTAAAATTTTAATATCATATTAAATAATTATTTTAATTTAAAAATTTAAGTCGTGAGGAAATATTCTAAGAGACAAGATTAGAAATGTTTTTTTTTTCAAAAGAGCCCAAACTCGAATTTAACCAATCACATCCCTAAAATTTGTAGCTACCCAAGCTAGGTAAATTCTCAGTATATAACATATTATTCTTTTTATAGTTACAGTGATTATGAAGCAACGCCAAAAATAGAAAGTAGTTGGGATTTGAGTTTCCAAAAAAGAAATTTCAACATTATTTTTCTGGGATGGCAAACAGAGAGGTTGGTGAGAGAGAGGAGGGAGAGAAACTACTCCATTGCTTTCATATGTTGTAGCAGGATGAATCAAGCAGTAAAAATATGCTCCTGCCTTTGAACACTAGGCTAACTTGCTCTGTGCTTCCCTCTTTCAGATAAAGTGCAGCAGCATATCTGTTATCTCGGAATAAAATCAGAGCAAGGTCATCAGCTGAATGCTTGCTTTTGATTTTAATTCATGTCCAGCGTGCTAATTGAGAAAAGAGAATAATATATCATCCTCAAGCACAAGATTGAGCCCTCGATTGATCCCATTGGTCGTTACATGAACCTCAAGCACCTACCTCTTATCTTTCCGAACATTCCATCGGGAAGACATCTTTTCACTGCTTTATCGAAGTAGATTCAATGATAAAAAAATCTCTCTCAAGAAAATATTTCCCCATTTTTCAAAGATTCCCTCGATGGTGGCCCCCCTGCTTTTACAACCAGATCATGCGTGGACCGTAAACTCAGAGAGGAGGAGGGGGGCTGTGCTATTCCAACCTTTTGCAATTCCAAGCTTAGAATGTAAAATAATCAGTTTAATTAAAAATTTTAATTTATCTAGATATAATTTATATTATTTTATAATATATTTTTTTAAATAAAATTATTTTAAATTTAAAACTTACATGTTTTTATATTATTTTAAACTTAATTATTATTAAATAAATAAAAAAAATAATGAGATTTTAATTCATAATCATTTATTCATGAAGATATTAATATTATATTAAATAACTATTTTAATTTAAAAATTTAAACTATTCAATAAATTTTAAAAATATAATTTATATTATTATAAAACATAAAACTAAAGAGACCACGGGACCCAAATGTTTTATCGCGGGTAAGGTAAATAGATGAATGCTCCAATCATGGGAAAAGGGCTGCGAAACACAGGGAAATGGACTCCACCAGGGAAAAAGAGAAGGAACCCATTGTTGTAGCTTTCACTGAGGTGGACTTGCGAGAGCATGATAAGGATTCTAAGATATTGTGGTGTATTTTATAGAGATTCCCTGCGCATTTACCTGGCCACCCGGCTCTATTTATTTATTCGGGCCCTTCCTCAGCATTTGAGTGAGAGCTAGCTCCCATACATGTCTAACCCTACACTAACTCCTAGCATATTCCCTCTCGAACTTACCTTGTTGCATCAGCACCCGTATTTTCAAATTAAAATAATCATTTTCATGCTTTTGATTTTGGGCTCGTGTTGTGTTTACAAACGTAGCAGACGAGCCATTTAAATTTAACTTGGAAATGGGCTGTTGATCGATAAACAAATCACCTTCAAATTTTAAGGGATAAAGCCAGATTAGTCCCCGATTTATAATCTTCTTCTCGCTTATGTCCCAAACCTATAGTATGTATCAGTCGGGACACTAGTGCAGCATCCAAGAGTCCTCAATTTGATAATTCCAGTAAGAAAAAAGCCCAACTGAGAAAAAAGCTTAGGCACATTTGCTGAGAACAAGCTCCTATTGAGGATTCTTGAATACATTGAGGATCTGATTTGTAATAGATTAGCTAAACAAAATGCAAAAGAATCCATGCGTGGAGCAAATCATTAACTCGAGCAACGAAGTCGTTTTCCGAACCCAACAACACAAAGGTCCAACAGGTCCACTGGATCGATAACCTGACGCTGACACACCATCCCAATACCAAGTAGAGTATCAAGAACAGGCCATCGTGGCTCGTGTCGTTATTCGATCCACAAAATGGCCTTGAAACTTAGGACAAGGCCACCTTATGGTTAACAGCCATTAACACGGGACCACAACTAAGGACACTAGCTCGTGGCAAACACGCTTGTCTTGCTGTATGGAGAGCGTCTGGCTGCCAAAGAACAGTAAAAACATATTTACCACTCCCTACTAAACTCTAGTTTTCTGACACTGTATCTTCCCGAAGTGCAACACCTAGTGATTCTGCTGATTCATCGACACAAGTAAATACCATCACCGCACGCCTTAGCAAACAACCTGGCAAGAAACCTTTGGAATGTTGCTCAGAAGGCAGAAGCAGAAGGTGATAACATATCTTTTTCAAGTTCCAACATCAGTGACGTACCGGATTCTAAGACAAACTTCCCGATAATAACTACACTGCTCGGTTTATTAGATTTTTTTTTAAAAAAATATACCTACCTTCATGTTACTGAATTAAAAAATAATTACGGAAAATATCATTTATTATTGTTTAATTATATAGACAATTTTATTACTGTTTAAGACAATTTAATTATGTTAATAATATTTAAAAAATAACCAATGAAGTTATAAATTGTATTTTTTTATCAGTGATATATTATATTTATTAATGTATTTTTATTGATGATACATTATATTTATCAAGAGAAATACCAATAAAATAAAAAGAGTATATTTTTTTTGTGTGGCGTCCTTGTTTTATTTGAAATATTTTAATAATTATTTTGCCAATAAAATTATAAATAAAATAAAAATCATCGAAGAAAGTTTTTTTAACCTATGAACCTGCCAATAAAAATCTTGCCGACAAAATAAATTCTTAACTATCAACATAATATTCCATCAATAACTTATAAAATTTTGGTAGTGTAAAATAATAAACCGAAGACTTATTCTATCTTGAGGTTTTCTATTTGAATTCCAAAACTATACACACACATACAATTAACTTTATTTTCTAAGATAATTAAATATTAAATTATGTTTAGTCAAGTTTAGCTTGTGCTTGTTTGTTAGTATAGTGAAGGGTGGTTTTCAATTAATTGAATATACAAAATACATGTTTTTTTAAATATGTTTTTTTATTTTTAATATTGATACATTAATATTATTAAAAAATAGAAAATATTTTAAAAAGCAAAATCTTGTGATATGTAAAAGTAAAACGATACTTAGTTATACAAATGTTTTGTGCTAGCAGTGCTATGTAAGACTAGGAAATGAATAATGCTTTATTCGCCTTCTCTTTTTATCTTTTTGGTATTTCCAATATTGTAAGAAATATTTGCAAGATCAGAATCGGAAGAAGAAAAGAGTAGTCAATAAACAATTACTAAAAAAGGGTATAATCGTGACAAGTTGCTCAAATTAACAAGCAAGGAAAGAAAATCCGACCACTAAAAAGGTAGGGCAGAACATCTGCTTACTGTGTGTTCGATGGAGGTCTGTAGAAAAGGTGGAATGGAGGCTCATGTTGTAAGCGAATCTATAATATGTTAATGAGTAGACTCAAGATTGGGATCTAATCCCCACTCAGCTGGTAAAAATTCTCGACGAAATCCACTTGCTGATGATATTATAAAAGAGAAAGAAAAAGACTTGATAAACTTGACACTGATTCTCCTTTCATTTCTTCCTCTTTACCTTTGCTTAAGTAGGAGAATCACATCTTGTTACACCCCCGTGAGGATCGAAAACATATATTCGCCAACTTGCACAACCCCACCATTTTCTCCTGCTTATAAGGAGCAAGCATGGAAATCTCTTGTCCATACCATCTCTGGACTTCAGTCTTCTCCTTTGACTGAGGCAGTGGTGATCTTCACTCTCTTTTTCTCTCAAAGTTTCTTTCCTTTCAGTGTCTTTTTTTTACTTTTGGAGACTCTCGACTTAACACTCAACGCGCATTCCTTTCTAACCACCGTCCACCTTATCCCCCCCCTTCAGTTGATAAAGCCACCTCCTCCACTACTCACTTACCATTACACCTTTCCGCAAAGGGGAAATGTCTTATTTCACATCTTCAAATGGCTTCGGCTCCTCTTGGACAGCAAAACAAAATAAGCTATTTGAGAAGGCCCTGGCTGTTTATGACAAAGACACCCCAGACCGCTGGCAAAATGTGGCCAAGGCCGTGGGTAGCAAGTCTGCTGAAGAAGTTAAGAGGCACTATGATCGTCTCGTGGAAGATCTCGTGTACATAGAATCCGGGCAAGTCCCTCTGCCAAATTACAAGCCCACTGGCAGCAGTGGTAGAGGACTTGTTGAAGAGCAGAGGTAATGAACGTTTATGGCAACCATATATATATATATATACTCATTATTTACTGGATAAAAACTACATGAAAATTAATCTTCTCAATTTATCTTCAATATCCTTGCATGCAATACTCTTTTATTCTCGTCTAATTCCCATCTTAGTGAACACTTTTTGGTGACTACGTACCACAATATCATGCATCTTACACATGTTCAAGAGATGAATATTCACATTGTCATTGACTATCCGTCGAAGTTGAAAGGGCATGAGCAGGCACAAACTAAGCTCTAAATCTTAAAATCTCTTCAGGCATTACATTCCTGCCCTGCCCATTATTGCCGCTAAATTTGCAATATTATTATTGTATGTATGCGTGCTATGGACTCTCCGCTCTCAAGATAAAATAGTCTCTATTGTCCACCTTTTCTCTTTACCTTGCACGATTATGGCCAGCTGCCCACTGTATATAGAGAAAAGAAGACATCTTTTTTTTTTTTTTTTCTGATTTCAAATCACCCCGGCAAAACTTCCTTGGATTGTGTATAATGTAGCAACAAACGTCCCAACTTTCATTAACTGCTGATTTTGAGGGTACGTATGCTGGCCAAGCATCATGTATTATATTTTCATTATGTACTTGCCTTCCTCTTTTCCAGTAGCGTTAGGGAAAACACAACACCGACCCTTGTACCCCCGATATATAGTCCTTTTATATTAATATATATGTATATAGGCTAGCTATGGCTATCCATCATCTATTCAACTTCCTAAGGGGAAAAAAGGGCCGCATGAAATCTAATCCTTCTTGTTTTAGATCACACGCACAGGGTCCTATGATTTGGAACTGGGCATAAATTATTATAAAAAATTAGCTGGTGCTTCTAATTCTGATAATAAATTATTATTTTGTTACACAAGAAAACACAAGTTTTTTTAATCAAATCTCACTTTCCTCCGTGACTCAACTCGTTAATCCCCAGACCCTGCTCATGACACGGGTTGTTGTGTCCAGCTAGAACCAAAAATTTCATGCAGTTGCCAATGTGGCCAAAATCGGCTATCTGCTATAAAAAATAAATATAACAAGACCCCCGTGTACTGTAAAAATTATAATTTCAAGGGTAATGTGATTGTTAAGAACCTGCAGCGGTTGATTAATTAAAATTAAGCAGTCTAAATAGGGAATTAAAAATAATCAGACATCAGTAATGCTGCTCGTTTTATTTTTTTTTGGACAGGCTTACGAGGAACTTAAAGCTGCAATGAAGTGAAGCACCACAGAGTCCAGATCTGTAGAAACAACATGCATGCAAGACAAGTATTAAAAAAAAGAAAAGGTGAATCTAGCTGCTGGCTTAGTTCTGTCTATCGTTAATTACTGTAGTAATAATGAACGCAACATGACAAGCCATGTGCGATTCACACTTTTTAAGCTGGTGTGTATGATGTATCTATTCTAATGGTGTTTTCCACTGTTAATTATATAAAAAAATCGTGTGTTCTATATATATATGTTTGCTCCTTCCCAATCAACAATAGAGTTACAAAGCACTAACATCATGTTTGTTTTATTAAAAGAGTGCTGAAAATAACCTCTTTTTTTCCTTCGTAAATGCATCAGCTGAACTCATCTATTATTTGATAGTGTGCTATGCATACTCTTACAGCACGAATCAAATAATAAAAAGACTTACCATTTATAAACGAGATCGTTATCTATATTACTTTAATGTAGCAACAATGAAATTAGACATCCAGCTTTTCTGCAGATCATTTAACTCAACTCCAAAAAGTTTTGAATTTGTACGATCCCTGTTTGCCTAGTTGCCTTGATCTGGAGGCACCCAAGTAAAGCAACATCTGCCTTGTTTCAATCCAATTCACTGGTAGGACAGTTTTTGTTTTCGTTTTAGGAAGGTCAAATTTAATCTCAACTTTTTATGAACTACAATTACAGGACAAATTAAAACCCACTAACGAAAGAAAATGAAGCATAAATATCTTAAATTTGTAAGACATGGACGCACTTGGGAAAAATATTTTCTGATGGTAATGATTAAGGCCACGATATGTCCCCAGAACACTATAAATAACTAAACGAAACTACAATTGTTCCAAAAGTTTACATTTATCAGTTGTTAGAGAAGAAAAGAAAATGGCGAAGACAGCATTTGTTCTAGTACTTTCATTGGTGCTGCTTCTATCAACATTCCGCACTTTGTTGAGTACAGAGGACCAAGGAGAAACCATCTCCGATCACATAAACCAGGCTGCCTCCTAAGCGAAGGAGAGCATGTCAAATTCCTTGGGAGATAAAATTGAACCAGGCTGCCTCCTATGCGAAGGAGAGCATGGAAAGCATGTCAAATTCCTTGGGAGATAAAATGGAGGATATTGCTAAGGAGACCTCATGTCATGGAGGGCTTGGTAATTCACACATATTTTTGTTGCACATTAATGGCAACCAACCTAACAGATATCTCATAGCACACTAGCTAACTGCATACAAGTTTTCGATCTGGAAATTATATATATTCATCTCGTAGCACACTAGCTAACTGCATACAGGTTTTCGATCTGGAAATTATATATATTCATGCACACAGGTGAAGAAAGTTTCTTGAACGAGTATTAATTGGCTTGCTGTTAATTTCAGGACACGGGTTTAGTTTCGGGAAATCATCAACCAAAAGGAGAAGCGGGACCGGCAACCATATCATCAGCAGGCCCGCGGGGCATCAGACTTGGATCGGATAAATCACAATTATAAAACCCGATCCAGAATTGATTAGCACTAAAGTTTAGGTTCAGGTCGATTCGGTTCATCCCAAATTTTATTTTTGAACTCTCAAAACTACGTTGTTTTGAAGTGGCGAAAAAAACTTCGGATTTTTCCATGCAATCAGCACTGTACCTTGGTTTTGGACCGGTGAATCACTTGAATAGACCATCGATACAGGTCTTATAAAACTGTATATTACAATTTGGAAGGGGATGATCGAGTCGGCTCCCTTTAATTAGCAGGTTTTAGATTTAATTGAAGACGAAGATTCTTCCGGAAATCTCAGGATGTATGCTGTCGATGCAATGTCATCGAGATGTAAGTTGCTTGTTTGAATAAAAATTACATTTTTGTAGAGATATAAATAGAATTTCCTTAAATAGCATAGCATGCCATCGTTCACTCAAAAACTAGAGCACTTCTACCGATGAAGTTAATAAAACATAGAACCATTAGCACAGGACCATTAACAGGCATGGCTTCGAATGGAAGTTATAAGCATGGGGTAAATAGAAAAAAATGCTAGAAGGAATAAAATTGACCTTTTTTTCTCATACTGTTCCATAATTTTGAAAAGATTTTCTCATTTTGTGGTCATTAAATATTTAAATTAAATAAATCAATAATTTTGAAATAATCTTCTTATTTTGTATCCATTAAATTCAATAAATTACAAGAAAATATTTTAATTTCTAGTCTTCTTTTTTTTTTATCTTAAATGTGCACGTATCGTGTGACAACAAATCATTAATGTAGTAGATGCATGCTGTGATGGAGTAGTGAGGGTTCTAGTAGTAGGCACAATGAATAATAGAGGGATCGACTTAGAAAGAATAATAGTTGAAGCACCTAATTAATTGAACTCTCATCAGAGAGGGACTATGGGTGTAATTATCCCAAATGAAATTAGCTGCAACAAAAGGAGTCCAGCAAAAACTCCTGGACCGTACACCCACCCTGAACAAGGCCCGTCGTCAGGTCAACAAACACTCCCTTGTCCTATTAGCATGAATTTGAGCTCTCTTTCTACTTTAGAAGTATTTAAAAAAAAGTTAAAATTTTATTTTATTTTATTTATTTATTTTAAATTAATATTTTAAAATTATTTTAATGTGTTCATGCTAAAAAATAATTTTAAGAAATAAAAAAATATTATTTTAATATATTTTTAAAAAAGTTAAAAATAATTATTACGGCATTTCTAAATACTCATGGAACAGTCAGCTAAACCCTGGGAATTAGAGTGGGGTTTGGGATTAGATGTCACAGATGAAGGGTGGAGATTGAGCTGAGCCATGGAATCAAAGGAGAGATGATTTTTGGGACTGATGAAGGGAAGCTTGCTTGATTTGTAGATGACGATGAAGTCTAGTAAGGGTACAATGTTTTTGACAGAGCAGCCATTTCAGAGGGGGAGATGGTTCTTCAGGTCGGGGTGTGATTACGATTCCAGGGGTTTTGCTAAGGTTCTATTGTGCTTACAAGGGGTTTAAGGGTGATTGATTTAAATATTAATGGGCTTAAACTCGGTTACGGTATTACAAAACCGAAACCGTGTGGAGAAACCATGTATATTAGCCATGATTCAATGTAGATTACAACAGTGAATTAACTGATTTGTTCTTAAAAAAATCACACAATATTCTTTTTTAGCGGTAAAATAGTTTTGTTTGCTGGTTTTACATATCATTTTATAATTGTTTGGGGCACCTCAGTCCTTCCATAATTTGTTGCACAATGAATCACTTGGCTACTCTTAAAAATAAATAAAATAAAAAACTTTGGTTTAAATTCTTATTTAAAATTTCTTTTTAACACGTACACTTTATTGCCATTGAAATAAACAAGGTCACGAGCTTGACTTTAGGAGCATGTTGGTATTTTTATATTAGTTTTTATTGTAATTATTGGGTGGTATCATGAGTGATTTGATAGTTTGATTAATAAATAAAAATAAAAAGAAAGAAAAGTTAGTGGTGTGTTCATGGAACACATCAACGAGTGCGTTATTCTACCGTCTTTGAACGACACGTGTGCTACCTCAAGGTGGGTAAAAACCCGCTTCCTTGGTGGTTTCTAATTTGCAACGGCATGGGCTACCGGCACAAGTGACTTAATTCCCGGCAACTTGGCAGTGATTTCTTTCTTTTTTTCTTTTTCTTTTTTTTCCCTCCTCTTTTCTCTTTTTTTTTATCAGTTTTCGTGACTACCCTTGTAACATTTTACAATAGGATTTCTTTCCCATAGGATTTGTTATTTTTTTTTTATTTTATCATTTATCATTTTTTTTATTTTGATTATTATTATTTTATTTTAAATTATTTTTAAAATTAAATTTTTTATATATATAATCTCATTCTCCTTCATTATACATTTTTTTTATTTTGATTATTATTATTTTATTTTAAATTATTTTTAAAATTAAATTTTTTTTATATATAATCTCATTCTCCTTCATTATATTTATATATAAGATTTTATCATCATTTTATCATTGTTATTTTATAATATTGACAAGTTTTTTAAATTTATTTATTTTATTTTATACTTCAATACTAAATTAATTTTCTTGATTGATCTTGAATTTAGAATTTAAGGAATTATGAATTTAAGGAATTAATTTAAAATTGTTTTTTTATTAAATTTATATTTTTTTAATTTTATTATTTAATATTTGATTTAATTGTATATTAAGCTTCATAATATACACACATATGATTTTCACTAATTTTAAAAACATACTAAATATTTTTATATTTTGCTCTTTGTTGAATTTAATTTGTTCTAAATAATTTGTTTATTAAAGTAAATTACTTGCTCAATATTTATTTTTAAAAATATATTATATAGTATATTATTATTTTTATTTATTTTAATATTTTTTAAACAATTAAAAAAAATAATTGACCTCAATGTAGTATTACCCAAAAAAAAACAAAAACCATCTCTTTTTTTCATCATTTTCTAAACTCATGTTTTTAGCCTAGAAAGAATTTGATAGCCTATAGAATTGTATCTTTCCTTCTTTAATTGAAAGGTCCATCGGGTTTGTTCTATACACTGCAGAGTACGGATTCCTTTCACATATGAATCCAACAAAATTAGGTGAGAGGAAAGATTTATAAGGATGAATGTCCCATCAATTTCAGCATGTCTATTTTTTGGGGGCCCATCTAGAAATTAATATAGTTTTAATAGTGAGAATTTATTCATCACAAAACACAATTTTCAAAACAATAATAACTATTATTGTTCCAGCTGTTTGAGCCATGTGATTTTTAGGCCACCAAGTGCATATATGCATTCTCTATTTAATGATTAGATATTATAGAGTTTTTTCTTCCAAGTTAATCTTATTTTTTAAATTATCAGTCAAATTTATCGATCACTCTCACTTTAATCACGTCATTTATCAATCAAATCATAAAAAACCTAATTTCTCCATGAAGTTGTCTCAGAATCTCATTCATTTGAAAATATCTTATATGAAATAAAAAAAATATGATATTAACAAGAACTAATTGAGGAGTAGAAATTATTATTCTTTTTCTTATAAAATATTGTTTATTAAAATAATTTTTTTTATTTTTAATTTTATTGTTGAATATTAATTTTATTTTTTTATTAATCTTCATAATTTAATTTAATTACTTTTTATAAGTCTATATTAATTTTATAGTGTGATTCACAAGTTTTGTTGGTTAATCTAATTGATTGGGAGTTTTTTTGAATTTTATTTTGAATTAATTTTTTTAAAAATTTATTTTTTAATTAATTAAAAAATTCGGAGTTTTTTTGAATCTTATTTTGAATTAATTTTTTAAAAAATTTATTTTTTAATTGATTAAAAAATAAATTTCATAATTTATTTTAGTTTATTTTTTATGAAGTTTTCTTAGTTTTGTAATCCAAGTCAAAAACTTACTTTTTATATTTTTTGTTAATATTGAAATTGTCTTTAAACTTGCTAATTTGAACAGGTCACATTGGATCAATCTCTACATTATTTAAATCTTTTTCTTCATGAAAACTTATTAGCAATGTTTATATATATTTTTTAAAAATTTGATCCGAAATGCAATATAGCTGAAACTTTATTCTTGAACAATTTCTTATACTTTTGTTTGTTTCAGCATGTATATGTTTGTGAGGAATTGTCATCCTAATTTTGAAAGACATCACTGTATCTATGGCACCATTTTAATCACGGAGATTGGCATTGGATAACCTTACTCTGCTTCATCATGCAAATTCAATGGTGAAAATGTTTATGGCAAAGTACTGTTCTTGTTTTATAAGAGAGTCTATTCATTATGGGAGATAAACTACACGACTAGACTTAGCTTTCTTTCAGGCGATGTTGATATATACTAGACTACCCTTGTTCATGAATTGATGTCCGATAACCAGTTATGATGCTTCTTCTAAGTGCATATGCCACAACAGTAAATAGAATGCGACTTTGGCAGATAAAGTCTCCAGTCCAGGTGATGTACTTTATTGCACCCTCACACCTGGTGTTTTTGGCCCTTTTGAGGCTTTCACACCCAAGTCAAGAAACGAAGTGTTCGTATCATTTCAAATCTGTTTCCAAAACTATTTAAAAGAAAAAAAAGCTGATGCCAAAACCAAAATCCACTTCCATTTCTCTTACACAGTTAGACTTAATATGAAACATGGATTGAACAGCAATCTTTTCAGTGTTCATGTTGATTCGTGGAGGAATTACCAATGATTAAATAGGGGGGTGAGGATGGGTGTAATCCAATGAATTATCCATGGCCCAGCCCTACTATTTTCTGGGTTCGAACACAGACCAGTTTAGGGATATATATTATAGACAGATAAGACATCAAGCCTAACCTGGCCCATATTGTTTGCTATAATTGTTAACTGGGATTCAGGCACATGTTCCTCGTATGATTGTGTTAAAAACTCGAATACAATCTAGCATTATGCAGAAAACGGCTGTAATTTTTGCTTCATTTTCCTTGTCTAATAATTTTGTTGGAGAAAATAATTGAGAAACTCTTAAAATGAATGATATGTGACAAATAATCCAAACATACTATAACTCTGATTGGAAAACAATGGAAGCTTTTCTAACAACATTGGTATTGAGAAAAAGGAAGATAGCAAAACTTAGGGCAACATGAGAATTTTACAAATTTTTTATCAAAGACAGAGAAAAGACCTTCCCATATTCAATAATCATGCTAACCCGCCTCCATCTTCTTCTTCTTTTCATGGATCTCTCCTCCTACTCAACCAGCTAGCTACCAACCAAGCCTTTCACATTCATATCCATCATGGATACCTCATCACCTGAAGCAATTAATTATATTCTTCAAAGAAACATCACGGGTTCTCATCAAGTGGTACTTGTTGCTGTTGCTGCTTCTTCAAATTCTTGTTATTATGCATCCAAACCTTGAAAACCTGCCTCCTTACACCAACTTCGGCACAAAATCTCTCCACTTCCTCCTCATCTTGCCTGTTAATCCTCCACCCAACTTTCTCAGCAAACTCCATCATCTTATCTTTCTGTTCTTGTGTGAATTTTGTTCTATATCTTTTCTTCGACATAACATAAGGCGGAGGAGGTGGTACTCCCTCTGCATTAGACTGAAAAGGATTAAGTTCCTCACTTGAAGACTCGGTTCCTCCACTGGTACCACCAAAAGCCACACTCATGGGTTGAACCATATTTGCAGTGTTAGGACTTGAATGCAACCCCATAGAATATCTTTGATGGTGGTGGTGATGATGCAGTACAGTTGGCGAAGGCAATGGTGGTGCCAACTGAAGATTATGAACCATAGTAGTGCTTCTTGAACCAGGACTAAATTGAATCTCTCCATCGAGTTCTCTGCGGTGAAAGTTGCGGTGGCAATCACAAGCAGCACATTTTAGTGCTTCTAAACTTCCTTCTTCGCCTCCTGGCATGAACTCACCACAACCATCAAAAACATTGCCGCCTGCACTGGCTGCGTGGTTTCTGAGACATTCGAGGTACCTTGTGTTGGATGTTTTGGAGTTCGATCCACTTGATATGATTGCAAGTCGATCTGGGTTTGGAGATCTTGAGGGTTGGCGTGGGTGATCTAGGGTTTGAGTGTAAGTAAGGACACTGCTGCCATTGTGGTTGCCATCTTTTCTTCTTTCTAATCCCGATGATTGGTGACTATAACCTGAAGGGACTGACGTTCTTATATCATTTTCTGGACCTCTTATTTCCATGGCTATGCTCCACACCTTTCTTAAACGCAGTACTAGAATCTTTTTTTTGAAAATAAAATCTTAAGCTTTCGGGATTTTTAATAACGATGGAACTTTAAATCTTGAAGCTGCTCTCCAAGATTGCACGCCTAACAGTAAATAAGAAACATTTCAAAAAAGAATAAGTTGTAGTAGCTTAAATACGTACTAATTAATGACCTAAGCTAAGTTCAGGAAGCTGTTAAGATTTCCCTAGCTGTGCCAAGAGGCAAGCTTGGAATGAGATGAGAAGGAAGGGGGGCGATAAAATCAAGAAAAATAAAATCTTAAAAACAAACATGAAATTGAAGGTTAAATGGGACCTAACTCACAGTTTCAAGAGGGAGAGGCCACAGTTAGCATCGCCAGCACTACAGGCTTTCTCATCATCATCATCATCAAGTCCCTAACATCTCTCTGTAGCTAGCTAATGTTTTCAAGTTATGTAGAAATACAAGAATTGGCAATAGAGAGATAGAAAAGAGAGGGGTTTGGGTGTGTGTGTTTTCGAAGTTTAAGATTATGGGGGTTAAGGACTGTGCTTCTGGGCTTCCAACAGGCCAACTACATGTCCAACAAGAGACAGCTTGGTTGCTTGTGACGAAGCCAGAGGGTAGATAAACTTTGTGAGGAGATGGTGATGAGATTAAGAGCCCTTTCTCTGTACAAAACAACCGACAACGTCATGTTCAACCCTCTCCCACGCCCTGTCACAATGGGTCCCACTTAACCCCTTCATTATTGCCTCCCTTTCCATTTCTTATCTTTAACCCAACTTGACCCCTAGATAGCCGAACAGATGTATATGGTGTCCTCCTCTCACCTGATGCGACCCAGCTAGCCTTATTTTTTGCCACCATGCTTAGTCTTAAACCCTAGGCATTACATTAGCCTCTAATTCGTTACTTTAACAAACAGACACCTACTTTAAAAATTTGGCTCAGATCATCAGTTAAGGTGATACATGTATAATGAGCTTGTTTGTTTCAAGAATTTAAAGAGAAGTTAATTATGGATAAATAAGTTTCTCAAAAATATCCCAGCTCGAGTGTATGGATTTTTTTTTTTTAAAAAAAAGGTGAATCCAGTGTTGTTAAGAACATCGACTCAGTTGATATTCTTTACATGCTTAAAGTTTAATAAGAATTTATGCAAATGAAGAAGGAAAGAGCTATTTGGGGGGGGGGTAAAAAGTGAAAAAATCTGCATGGGAATGGTCCACAGTGATGGTGTTGTCGTGTAGTATAGTGCAGTATGATTCTCTCAATCTCAACTCTCAAGCATGACCAGAGGCTAATGTGGGCATTCTGTTTTTGATCTGCAAACCTCTCTGCAACACCACGCTTGCCCCAAGCAATGTCTTACCTTTCTGTGATGCAATCGATGGCTTTGCTTGTCCCTCTCTTTGAACATCTTTTGCTTTGGTACTTGCCTATTTGCTTGCTACATAGCTCTCTACCTGTTCATGGTCGTTTCTTGTTGCAGTACAGCTTCCACCAATAGAATTTCGAAAGCAAGAGTCAGAAGCCAGGACCTTTATACATTTACTTTTGTTTTTATTTCGAGCATCATGATCCAACTTGGAATCTCTTTTTCCCTCTTTTCTTTTTTCAGATGCAAAGCACATATTCGTTTTAGGTCTAGTCCTGTTAAAATCTATTTCAATTTTGAAGCCATATCTGGTATGAAACTTTTGGGAACATAAAAGAGAAAATTGTGTTTCATTTTCAGAACTTTCATCTCCATACCTCTTGACATTTTAGCCAGGCAGCTTAATTTGGCATCTTGCTTGCTGCAATATTCAAGATTTTGGGAGTGGCAGGCCAGAGCATCACACTCTCAATATTTTTGTCTACCACACTTATGGCTGTTCATTTAGTATTGCGATCATGCTACTCCTTCCACTACCTGTGGTTCACCAACAACCTGAGTAATTTGTTGATCAGTTTATTTGATGTTTAGTTTGTAAAAAAGCATTCAAACAAAACATGGATTTGAGGTTGAACTTCTCTTACCTTGTATAGAAAATGTACTTCGGTAATTTAAGTTTCAGCGAATGGGGTGATAAATTCTTGGTTGAATGTAGTAATAAAAAAGATAATAATCATGCTGCTTCGTTGTTATGTTCATTATGGTTTTTGATTTCGGTTATGTGGTTTACTTAAAATTAGTCCTGATTTCAATAAATTAGTTGTTTTATTATGGTTTTTCAATGTTGCCCCTTTTGATGACATCAAGATTTATTATTTTCATGGCTAGAATTGGTGTGAATAATTGATGACTTTATATCTCTTCAGTTTGAATCTCTTTCTTCTCTTTTAAATTCAATAACTGAAAAGTAAAAGGAATGAATTTCTTATTTTATTTTTTAATCAAAAGTGTAATTGAGAAAATAAAAGGGACTATAAATTAGTTTTTCTAATTTTGTAGAAAGAAATCAATAATCCCTCTAGTTTTAAAAATAATTAATTAATCATTTGATCAACGTTGATCATGTTTAATCTAATAATTTTCTTTTAAAAAAATATCTTACTTTTGTTAATCTTTCCATATTATATATTTCTTCTTCTATGCTTTCTATTTGTCATAATAAAAAAACACTAAATAGATTAAAAAAGAAACATGAATCGGGTAAAAAGAATCAAGTTACTAATAGATTTAACTAGATAGATGGCCTACACTTCATCCTAGGTCGTGCTGAATTTTCTTTGGTTTTGAAAAACAAAGCTCAGGAAAAAAAATAAAATAAAATCAAAGACTTGACATCATAGAAAAAAAACTAAAAAAAATAATGAATGCCAATCTCCAGGAATTAAAATGTTAATGAATGAAATTGAAGAAAAAAAAGTCTTAAAAAAACAAAGTATGAACAGAATCAAGATTGTCAAAACCCACGAGTAGGATAATCCAATAGAAGGTAAAAAAAAAAAGAAAAAGAAAAAAGTTTTAATTTAAAAAAATATCGAATCTTGAAGAATAAAAAAAAACAAAAAAAAACTTGGACCATATAAACAAACTTTCCACTTAAATCATAAGACATAAAGAACCTAATTGAAAAGAAAACTAAAGAAAATAGCGATTAACGAACAACCTTGAAGGATATAACTAAGAAAGAAAATGATGTAAGCTCATATTAATTTTTCACACTCGTGACCGTAGCTAGTGACTAAAATAAAAACACCACATCTAGAAAACAATTATTTTAAAACTTGTCTTGACTCGACGGCAGGTGATCATTAGCTTAAACTAGGCCAAGTTTCAAAAGAAATTAAGAGATAATTGATCAAGTATAAGACAATCAAAAATCCGGGATGACCCATGTTTCGATTAGCTTAGGGAAAATCCAGTAAAAAAAAGGTCAAAACTCATTGACTAATTTTTTTTTCAAATGGCATCATTTTATCTTTTTTTATAAAATAAAAAGATTTGGTTGACTTGAGTTTACTTGAGTCAACTTACTTGACTTTATGACTCGATAATTGTTCTGAATTGACTCTCTGGTAAAGCCTAAAAAAATAAGAAAAAAATAAGGAGACCAGATCCCAATAAATCAAATGTTGAATAATGACATAAAAAAATTGATGGATAAAAAAAAAGTAATTAAGAGATTAAGGATCTCATTTTGAAAAAACAAATTGAGAGGATAAACTAAAATTTTGAATTTAAGGGTAAAATTGAAAAAAAAAAACAGATGAATCCAAAATAAAAATTAAAAATCAAGAGAATGGAGACCGAATTTAAAAAAAAATAAAAAAAATCAAGAATCAAAATTAGAAATCAAAATATTGAGGGTCAAATCTTAAATACCATAAAACTCTGAATTGAAGGGCAAAATAAATAAAAAAAACTAAATTCACAAAAGAATAAAAAAAATACAAATTAAAAGAATAAGGATCAAGTATGAAAAAAAATAAAAAAATAAAATCATAGATCCAAGGATGAATTGAAAATAAATTAAAATTTCATAAAAAAGCCAATAATCTAAATTAGAAATTAAAGCATTGTGCGTCAAACCTGAAACATTATATAATAAGAGAACAAATTTATATAAAAATCAAATGTCAAAGCATGTAATTGAAAAAAATAATTGTAATTTGATACAACTAAAAGAAAGTGAACCAAATGTGATAAAGATAATAAATAACACATCCTTTTGATTTTTTGCAAGGGTAACACATTTTTCAAGACTAAAAAGAAGGAAAACAGGGAGCAATGAAAACAAATCATCGGAGCTCCACCATGCATGGGACAAAGTAACGTGCCTCACCGTCATAAAGGGAACAACAAGATGCATCCAACATTGCTCTGACATGCAGTGTTCTTTTAATAGGAAGCGTCACAAACACTATTTAAAGGGCGCGAGTACCTCCCACATATTGGTGTATGCAATGCACACGACAATAATTTTTTTAAAATTTATTATATATAAATGACAAATTATCTCTAATCCCATACAATATTAATAAAAAAAAAAACATAATAGAAACCCCCCCCTCTAATCTAAGCTAAAAATTATTTGAGTTAAATGACTTTTAAATAACTAGATTGTTCATATAATAATAAAAAATAAAAAATATTCATACCAATGCGGTCAAGGGAAGTCAACAAGGAAAACAGGGAGCAATGAAAACAAATCATCGGAGCTCCACCATGCATGGGACAAAGTAACGTGCCTCACCGTCATAAAGGGAACAACAAGATGCATCCAACATTGCTCTGACATGCAGTGTTCTTTTAATAGGAAGCGTCACAAACACTGTTTAAAGGGCGCGAGTACCTCCCATATATTGGTGTATGCAATGCACACGACAATAATTTTTTTAAAATTTATTATATATAAATGACAAATTATCTCTAATCCCATACAATATTAATAAAAAAAAAAACATAATAGAAACCCCCCCCTCTAATCTAAGCTAAAAATTATTTGAGTTAAATGACTTTTAAATAACTAGATTGTTCATATAATAATAAAAAATAAAAAATATTCATACCAATGCGGTCAAGGGAAGTCAACATCTAAGGTTATTATTGACATTATATTATATTAATAAAAGTTTAAAGACCCCTTACCCCTATTAAATCTTGTAATACTAGAAGTGTCTTATGAAAAATATTATATTATCCTTAAATGTATGCTAGAAAGGTGTCTTATGAAAAATACTATATTATCCTTAAATGTATGCTAGAAAGCTTAAATTATGAAAGATAAAAATAGTCAAAATACTTCTTGAATCAATAATATTTCTCCTCACAATCCACAGGAAAACACTAAGTACTTTTAATTTTTTTTTTTTTGTAATGGCATAGATTTTTCAAACTAGAAAAATTATTCAAACTACAATTAGATCTCAACAAGCTCCAGCCCAGGTGAGCATAGAATGACAATAGTGTCACCTCTTTGTTACTGAAGAACTAACTGGGTAGAAATTAACTGCGCTGAGTCATTGAGCTGAGCATAAGTAATGCTTGAATTCTTGGTTGCACCATTCGAATCATGTTCAGCCCAAATGAAGTCTGGCTTGGACCGGAAGGCTGGTAAGGTAGCCCGTACTGGGAGGTAGAGAACCACCACAGGCTGGTCAGGGAAAGAAGGGCCATATTCTCATCGTCCATGTTGTTTTTTTCAGGAGTGTATTACGTTCTCGGGCCATTTTATAATAAGAAAAGGTGAGATTTGATAAGATAATCGAGATGGCCTATCTTGTTTCCATCGAAGAAAACTAGAATAAGAGGCAAAATTTAGCAGATATTCGACCGAGAATATCCCACCTAATGAGCTTTCATGCACTGTAAAAAATCCCTTGCCTTCATGTCTAAATGTTTGTATCTGCCATCCTAACATGAAAGCATTGAAAGACACAAAAAGCAACTTCTAAAAAAGGGTTGCAAGCAAAGGAATTTTGTTGGAATTTCACCCAAATTAGTATGAGATCAAGTAATTTATTACCTAACAAAAAATAAAGTGGGTGTTCCGAACCAGGGTGTTCCTCGAGCCTAGTTCGTCAATGTATATGGGCTGGAATGTCGTAGGCCCGCACCTGGAATCTTATCACATACAAAAAAACAATTAAATTTAAACGCGGGAATAAACTCCTATGTAAGATTTTAGGGAAATTAGAAGATGAAGAAGTGTTCCATCATTGAAAAGAAAAACGATATGAATTCAACGAACCATAAACTTATTTTATTGGTTCTCCATTAATAAAAACTACTAATTAAAGCATTAATTATGTATGAGACTATTATAAAAAAATTATTTTGTATTAACAAAACCTAAAAGTTACATCAATGTCATTATAGTTACTATTATAAAGCATTGCTCATTGCAATAGTAATTTGTTTTTTTTTTAATTTTAATTTTATTCTTCATTATTTAGAAATTAAATTTTTAATTTTTTGAATTTTTTAAATGAGATCATCTCGGTTTCATGAATTTATTTTTTTGTTCTTGATTTTAACATTTAATATTTGATCCAGAGGAATTGAGCTTTGTTATTTTTTCAATTTATTTTTTATAAAGTTATTATGATCTCATAACTTAAATCACAAGTTTAATAGATCTAGTTGGCTCGGATTGTTTTTTTTTTTTTTAATTTTAATTGAATATTTATTTTTTCAGTTTCATCATGTTAGTTTGATTTGGAATTAGGCTTCATATTTTATTTTATTTTTTAATTTCCTTTAATGTTAGTTTGATTTGGAATTAAGCTTCATATTTTATTTTATTTTTTAATTTAATTATCATAATTTTATAACTCGAGCCACGAATTCAGCATATTAACTACTAGTATAATTTAATATATTTTTATTTTAATATATTTTTTTTAAAAAAAAACATGTCTAAACTACAGTGTCATTGTTTTAATATTTTAAAAAGATGTCAATTTGTTATGCATCAATTTTATGTTCATGATTAATTTTTTTCACTGAAAAAATTACAGCAAATATGAAAAAAAATAAAAAATAAAAAATCACAAACAATTTTACCAAAAAAAACATCCCAATTCACTTTTTTTTTTTTAATGTCTATTCCCTTTTCATAGAGTAATTGTCACTAATTATTTATTTATGAAGTAACATAAAATTTCTCTCTTGACAAGCTAAAACCCCTGGGTTTGCCAGGTTGGCTGCAAAAGCCAACTTCAATAGGCAAATTATAAACTGGCCTTGTTGCTGGTTGCAATGCTTATGTTTTTGCAACATTCTTGACATGCCGTCCTTTGTCAGTTGCTAAGCACAGGGAGAACGGTTCTCCCTCAATTCCACATTTCCATCAATCTTTCTTTAGACTTTATAATAAAAATCCCAAGCCTCTAATCACTAGATCGTACCCTGGAATTCATCACTCTTTGTTTTTCTTTTGAATTACTGAGCCATTTCATCTCTATTTTTAAATGAACCATTTGCATTCCAAACCTGGCTCCCTTAGAGATGGAATAGACGCTGAGAGTTGGAAACCTTGGGAGACGGGGCGCTTTCATTTGTCTATGACAAATTAGTGCCTCGCTAGCATCAACCTTGGGCAACACTTCGGCAAGAGAAAGGGATAGGGTTCTGTTGCTAGTTCTTAAAAACGCTCTGCTAACTCATGTGGAAAATTTGGCTGATGCACCTATGCAATCTGATTCATCTGATGCCCTCAACATATAAAACCTCATCCAAGATTTCTATGTACATTGTCTGATTGTGATCATCCATTGATAAGAGCAATTGCCTCTGCTGAAAAAGGTTCTAGTTGTATAGCCAGGATACAAATAGCCAACCACAGTCAAAAGGCAAAAACATGGAGAGAGCTCTTCTAACTCTATTATGTCCTATAAGGAAGTCCTGATGACAAAATCCAATCTTTTACAAAGACAACAGAGCTTGACCACATCTAGTCTTATTTAATTTTCAAAGCAAGAGGCAAGTACCAGTATCTCTTGATGTCTAGGGTATCCAGGCTTTTCACGGGTAGTGTCCAACTTTTTTGCACAGCTCTGGAAGCTCCTCAAATGATTGCTGGATAGAAGAATAGCTTCTCATCCTAAAGTTCCGATCATTGTCCCCAAGTACAGGCCCTAAATCATGATGGAACAAAGAAAGAAATAGATGTTAAATGAGCAAATATGAAACACGAATATGCATTCCAATGTACAGCAATTTAAATCCTTCTACATTATAACATGGTATTCTGTTCTGTCTAACTACATAAAAAATATCTTTTATAAGCATTAAGAAAATCTATCAGATAAATTAAATGGTCAGATGATTAGCTGGATTCTAAGAAGCTACGAGAACCCCATATTCTGTGCATCATTCAGACCCTGCCAACCCTGGTTTGTATTCCAGGGCACCTAGGTCCCTGTGAAATCAAGTGCCCTTCCCATTAGTTGATTCAAGAGTAGTCCATCAACCATCTTATCACAGGTGGTTAGGGAATCTAGGGTGCGGGTGCAGTAAGATCAATTGTCCTATTCCATTAAATCAATCAACCCGAAATATCTCTTCTGTAGTTCCGAAAAATATATGAAATTAAACTTTCAACATGAGGAAACTATAAAGCATTAAAAGCAGCACCTGATTTAATCATAGCATTAGCAATAAAACTAGAAAGGGACAACCCTGGTGACAAGGAACTCAAACCTAGGTAAATTGAAGAGGTTAACCTTTTTCGCAAGTTAAGAAAATAACACAAAGGAATGCAAATGGGAACAACAGTATATTGCACCAACAAGATCCCTAATCCCCAAACAAGGAATGTTTAAACGCAGAGTATTCAACACAACAAACTACACTGCAAATAAGCCTATGCCATCACCAAGTGCGCAAACATTTCTGCTACACCTTGGATAGATCTATTTATAAGAAAATGGAAGTCTCAACCCTTCTTCTCAGGTTCCAAATTTAAGAATGCCACAAGGTTTAGCAAGAGCTCTGAAAATAAAATCAAACCTGGCATGAACAAACCGGTAAGCAGACACGCCCTTGACATGGTTCGAGCAAGTAATGATATTCCCAAGCTTTATCAATAGTATGACATTCATGCCATTGATTGTTGGATATAGCTTCTAGAAAGTGAAAAAACAAGCTAAAACCTCAGATTTTACAATAACTATGACAGTAGAGTCATTTTCCAAGGCATGGAAAGTGAATAATGGAAGATACAAGTAGAATCCCAAATAGAAAGAAGATTGAAGAGATCATTTTTAAGAGCAGATTTGGTGGACTAAAAAATGAGTTGAAGCAATAACAGTTGTTGTTTTTTCTTCCCTTCTTTGTTGGTGGGCTGGAGGGCTGGAGGGCATAACTTCTAAACTCAAGGTCAAACTGAACAAAACCTAAAGGCTTTGTGGGTTGCCATCCCCCCCCGGGCAACTGAATTAGTTACATGGCAAATGATGCAAAGCAAAACATAAAAAATATGACTATGAGTAAGTGTTGCAGTTTAGATTCCACTAGTTATTTCAGCAAAATTCCTGTTTTTGGAGTTCTGCTCTTTAGCAAATTTTCCATTTAGAAAGCAACTTTATGATATTTTATGTTGATATTTTATGTTAAACCTATACTAAAATGTTCTGTCCTTGATATCGGAACAGTGTGTCACCTGAATGTTGTATTTCTTTCAACTTCAAACAGAGAGTAATAATTGAACAAAACAAGAAAACGCTGTAGATCAAGGCAATCTCATAATAGCTAAAGTAAAAAAAAAGAAGCATCATACTGACTGTCCATGTTTAATTTAAGAGTTTGTCTTTTCCTTCAGACAGGTTTGGCTTAATAGAATTGCATTGTCTTATAAATGTTTAATTTGTGATTGAACCTTTCTATTAATCATTTCCACCAATCATCCCCTTTTCTTCTCAATCTAATGTCCGACCAATTCATTTCTATCTTCATTTTCTAAACTATTATATGTTTCAGTCCTAGCTACTTATTAAAGTAATTTTGCAGAGTCATACACCCGCAATGTCCAACATGTATTGCTGCTTATTGACTCTACACCATATATTCCTGCCTGATACAAATCCCATCACTTGAAAAGCAATAGTATTTGGAATATTATTTTCAATGCAATGGACACTGAAAGTAGAGCAAAAAACGTTCGTAAATGGAAGATTCTCAACAAGCCAAGATAATGAGAAAAGATGCTAGTCTCCATTGAACAACAACATCATCTTTAATAATCCAATGGAAGATAACTAGAATAAAAAAGGTTCTATTCTAGCAAACTTAAAATTTGACCATGAGAGTTTATCTTGCAAGTTGCAGGCCTGATTCATTAGGTAAAAAGCTGTGTTCTAAAGCTTTCTATCATAATCTAATCTTCTTCGTGATGTAAAACTATGTCAATCTTAATCCAATCTTTTTTCATGATTTAAAACTAAGGATGTTAACCTATAATCCCATTCAATTCTACCAAAACCCCACCTCCCCCTGGCCTGATGCAGCAAGGATATTTTAACATTCCCCTTTTCCATAAAATTCCAAGCCCAACTAAACTTGTAAAGCAAAGCTTTTGAAAAATGCCTGGGAACAAATTATCCAAGTTCAAAATCACAACCCTAAGACACTCTCCACATCCCCATGCCTTGCACCAGACACTTTCAAGAACTACCCCCATACCAGACCCCTTTCAGCAATTAAGAATCTAAAACTCAAACTACAATTCTATGCACATTAACATCTTGCAGTTATAAGGACGTAAAAATCTGCGAAGGAACAATACTAAAAGCAAACAATCCCTGAACAACCAGCCACATTGCAAGTTCTGAAGCGCAAGCACATAGAAGCACTTCAACCCAAATAAAATAAACAATGCATGAATAAATAAGAGAAACAAAGGAACAACTAATAGTGACACAAAACATCAAAGTTACACAAGTCAAATTTTCCATTCAACAAAACCGAAAGTGGAAAGGAACATAAATACCCAAGATTGAGAATGCTGTTTATCGGGTCAATAAGCTGAGGCTCCTGCTGGTTCTGTTGTTCCTCCTGCTGTTGTTGTGTCAAATTACCACTTGAAGCCAATGCCACAGCACTCGAAGGTGACCCTTTTACCTCTTGAAATCTCCAAAGATACCATGATGCAACCGACCTATACGGCCTCCATTTTTCACACAGGTGATCCATCTGTGATGGGCGTGGCAACTCCGGCAAGTTATAAAGCACTTGCAACCCTTTCCTCACTTGAAGATCATTAATTGGCAACACATCCGGTCTATGCAGCGAAAAAATCATAAACATATGCACTGACCACGAACCAATCCCATTTACCATAGTAAGCATAGTAAAAAGAGATTTATCATCCATATTTACAATCGCAGAATCCGATAAAATCCCATTTTGATACTTCCTAGCTAGATCATGAAGGTAACTCGCTTTACGCCCAGAAACCCCAATTTGCCTCAACTGTTGTGGAGACAAAGCAAGAACTGTTTCAGGTAAAACTCCAGCCTCTCCACCACAAAGCGAAATAAAGCGCGTGTAAATTGAAGACCCTGCTTTAAAAGCAAGTTGCTGGTAAAGAATGCTACGAGCGAGAGCAAGGAAAGGAGTGGGGAAGGTATCAAAGGTAGGGGGTGGGTAAATGTCAATTAAAGAAGCAAGGAGTGGATCAGCGTTACGGAGATGGCGAATTGCATTTTCAAGTTCACCTTCACATGTTAGAGATCGTGCCATGATCCGCGGAGCGAGAGCGACGATTGCTCGATGTTGGGCGGTTTTAGTTCTTGGGGTTTTGGTGGCAGTGGTTCTGGGTGGTTCAGTTGTGGTTTTGATGGAGGTTTGGGTGGAATTAGGGTCGTTAACGGTGGTGACAACAGCAGCATCGGGTGAGAGTTTACGGATTTTACGAGGACGGGAAGGGATTTTTGCGGGAGGAGATGTGATTGGTGGTGGGATAGTGGTTGATTCCGTGGTAGTACTGGTTATTACAGTGGTGGTGGGGTCATTGAGTGGCTGAGTGTAAACTTGGGTTTCGATTTGTGGCAGAGGCTGGGATTCTAATTGGGAAGGTTGTGGTTGAGGTTGGATTTGGGTCTGTTCGCCCATCAGTGATCGGTCAAATTAGGGATTAGGGCTGACTATTTTAGTGTCAGTAGTGGTGGATGCGGCGGCGGCGGTGGTGGTGGTGGAGGAGCCAGGTATCTGTTTTTTAATTTTGAGGGGGTGAAAGGGTGTGAAACGGGGTATCGGAAATTTTAGGATTGACGCTCGCTTGGTCGCTGCGTCCGAGAAGGAAAGAAGATGTATCTGAATTATTGTGATCCCCACGCTATTCCATGACGCGTGAATTTTACCGCTGTTATGATTTGGACCTGTTATGGCCCAGAACGCTTGGATAAGTTTGCTTAACTTTGACAACCTAAAGCCCACATATTAAGCCCATTAAAGTTCCAAGACAGGCCTATCTTACTTCCACGTTTGAATTTTAGAAGACGCGTAGGAGAACCATCGTTTAAAACTTAGATGGCGGGTTGATTCTGGTTCTAGAGTTTGTGGGAAAATGGTTTAAACAGTGTTTCTTAAAAATTTAATTTTTTTTTATCTAAAATTAACTATTTTTTAATATCTTAGATTATTTTAATATATTGATATTAAAAATAACTTTTTAAAAATAAAAAATATAATTTTAATATATTTCTAAATAAAAATATCATAACCACTGTTACATTTCTAAATACACCACACCACTAAATTAATATGTATTTAATTAAAAAAATTAATTAATTTAATAAAAAATTCTAATGGATTGAATTATCATTGATCTATTAACAATTTTTTAAAAATATATTTTTAAATAATATTATTTTATTTTTATTTTTTTATAAATAAACTCAGTTTAACTCAAATTAAATTTAAAATGATTTATTTAAAACTTGACGAGGGAGTGATTCAGTCTCAAAACAAATCTTAATACCTCTGGTGTTGAAAAAATATACATCTTTTCTTGATAATTTTGATTTTGGTTACATCTAAGCATATGAAAACCTTATGATAAACAAATTAATTATTATTAATTACCAGAAACTCTTTAAAAAGTGTTGGAATTCCACTGTGTCTGCAATGTGGACATGCACAGTGGATTTTCGCGCCTTTTGAAAACCACTTTGATGTTCCTGTGGGCTTAGAAAGGCTTTGGATTTTCACGCCTTTTGAAGGCTACTTTTCTGTTCCTGCGGGCTTAGAATAAAAGAGTTGAAGAAACAGACCAAGAGACCATGTGTTTGGTAATATAATAATAGTTATTTTTTAAATAATTTTTTATATTAAAATATATATTAATAATTTTTTATTATTTTTTAAAAATTATTTTTAATATTAATATTCAAAATATATAAATTATATTAAATTTTAATAAAAATAAAAAATAAAAAAAATTTAAATTTTTTAAAAATAAAAATTCAACCACATTTCCAAACACTGTTTAAATCTGCACACTCCATTTCTGTCTTGGAACTCGCGGCTTAGGCATGGGAGAGAGTTATCAAATTAGGGATTTTTTAAAAAAATATTACAATAACATAGAAAATTTAAAGAATAACACTTTTTAAGGAGAATTTAATAAAAAAATATTTTTACCGCACTTCTAAAATATAATATGCACTAAATGTACACCATAAGACAAAATATAGCTGTTAAAAAGTACTGACATGTTATGGAAAATAAATACAAGAACTTAGCCTTCTCCTCCTTGTCATCAGTCTCAAATGTGTTCAAATTATAAGCAAGGGTGGCGTTTTAATTTTACATTCTTGCTTGCAAAAATAAAAAGAAAATTAATTTGTTGCTGAAAATAAATAATCTTAGAAAAGATGGGTAGCTAAAAACTTGAATCCCCATTATTTTTTTCCCTCTTCTTTTCTTAGCACAACTCTTATATATAATTTTGAAATTCCTCGTAACTAGCAAATTCAAAGTTAAAAATAAAAACTCAAAATAACTCCATTGATCTAGTGGATTAAGTTAATAACTCGGCAAAACTCAATTAAAAATTTAATTGTAATTCATTAATTTTTATTATTTTTTATTAAAATAATATTATTTTAATTTTTAAAAACATTAAAATTAACTTGAGCAACCTAGTTAAAACTCAGTTCTTGTGCCGAATTGGCCACCAAATCGGATTTAAAAACTCTGCTGACGACATTCTTGCTCAAATCTGTCTTTGACTCAGCCCGCATGCAAGTTTGGGTGAGAAGTAATATAAACCTTTTAAAAATAAAGTTTTGCTTTTTCATGAATCATTACTAGGAAAAAGGATTTAATTGAATCTGGATTGCTTGCTTGCTTATGAGAGGATAAGTTGTTCCCATAGAGAAGGCTGGTACAATAATTTAAATATTGATATTGTAGTTTAAATCAACCGTGAATTAGTTAAATATTAAATTTAATTGATATTGCGGCAACTGCAGCTTAATTAAATGTTAATATTGTTGAAATCTTATATTTCTGAACATAATATTATTTAAATATTATATTTCTAAACTATGACATCCTTAAATTATTTTATTTCATCGAATCTTTTTTTTTTTCAGATTTTATTTCGCTTTTTATTTATATTTTGTATGTCAGTTGCCCAATTTACCCCAAAATTGTCGTTCCTGGAGGCTTAAAAAAGAGGGCTCGTCGTCATCATGATATATGTCAGTAAATGCTTTGCCAACTTGGTTGTGTCTTTGATCTTTCTCTGGCATTCAGAGAGTGTTAAGATATTGCCACTTATGTGGCAGCATTTGCCGGAGAGTGTTAAGATATTGCCAATTATGTGGCAGCATTTGCAATCGATCTTCTAGAAACAATGACCGCCATTGCCATTGTCAAATAGGGCTACAAGTTGGAGTTGATGGCCACCATTGTTGACAAAAGAGCAAGAGGAGGGTGGCCATCATTGTTGACAAAAGAGCAAGAGGAGCTACCATGGATGCCTATGAATAGAGGCATACGTGAGAGAGCAAAATGCCATGGATGCCTATGAATAGAGGCATACATGAGAGAGCAAAATGAAATAGAGAGGTAGTAGAGCCAAAGAGGTGAGAAATGTAGGAGAGAGTGTGCTGCCAAGGGTAGCAAGCAGTAGCTGCCATTGCAGCACTGTAAGGAGAGAAAAGAGTGAGGTTGTGAGTTAAAAGAGTGGATGATTCCTCCTCGTCTATTGTTGTAAATCTTGTTCTCTCTATATATAATAAAATGGCTTCTCTTGTGGATGTAGGCGGTTTGTCGAACCACGTTAAATATTGTGTCAGTGTATTTAGTCTCTAATAGGCAAATATCAGAACATCACTGGTTGGAATCCCCTACAGAGAGGTGGTGCAAAATTTGGCAGGATTGGAAATTTGGTTTTATCCGGATGATCTGTCACTCATTTTGCGCTGAAGGTGGTTGATTCGAAAAGAGATGGTTGGTTGTGGCCTTCTATTTTGGTTTGTTTGTAATTTTTTGGCCTTCCTTGGATTTTTTTCCCCTCGGAAAAAAGAGAGGCACGTCAACACCATCAGCATTGAAAAGGCAGATAAGAATGGCAATTGGTGGAACGTAATTTCAAAATCTCTTTTGTATAATCCATCCAATTTTAGCACACATTACTATACACAAAAAAAGAATCACCATAAAATACAGAACACCATTAGCATTCAGCTTTGCATGATCATCCAAATCTCCCTCCAAACTCATGCAGCTCAACTCTTGCTTCGGCTTCTTTATGCTTACCTGCAAGTTATTGAAAAGCTCTGTAAGTAACGTGATTCTATCATTAACAGTCCAGGGGCAACACAAATAAGTATAATTCAAAACCCATTTTCATTATAAACAACAAATTGATGGCGAGTTTTCAAGGAAACGTGGATCTTATAAACATGCCAGACTCAATGAATTTGGACTTGACAAACAACCAAACTTAAGATAAGATGAGTTTGAAAAAAATGTCAAATTCAAGAAACTTTGACTTAAAATTCATCCAAGTCCAAGACAACGTGAGTTTGATAAATACGTCAGACCCAAAGTATTTGGGCTTGACGGTTAACTAAATCCAAGGTAACGTGAATTTGACAAGCATGCTAGACCGAAAGAACTTAGACATTTCTAAGTTCTAAGGCTATAGATTTGAGCTCGAACGATCCTTTACAATAAAAGTATTAAAAATATGATAAATCATCATGTCTATACTCATAGATATATACAAAGTCTTTTAAGGAACCTATTATATGTACTATTTCATTAATGATATATAATAAATATTTATCTCGTATTGATATTGTTGGATACAAAGAACTTTATAGTCTTTTCTCTCTCTGAAAATAACAAGGTTTAAGAGATTTATTACTGATATATAATAAATATTTATCTCGTATTAATATTATTGGATACAGAGAACTTTATAGTCTTTTCCCTCTCTGAAAATAACAAGGTTTAAGAGATATAAATACTCTTTAAACGATTCACGTAAAAGGTTAGAACTTTTTATCTCTTAAGATATGGATATATAGATTTCATAGTATTAACTAACTAAAAACTAAAATAATATATTTTTATTTATTGAATTTAAAACTCTTTTAAATCATTTAATACATTTCTTATAAATATATTAATTTTATCATTGAAAGGTTTTTTCTTATTAGAACTATTTTTATAGGTATTTAAACTTCTACTATAAACCTGAAATTTTTTATATTAAAAAAAATTCAAGTGTTTGAATTAACCACTATCCCAAATACAGAATAATTGTTATTTTCATATCTTGGATTTTGATAAATCATCACATTTAGTTCTATAAATACAACTGTTCTGTAGTTCTATAAATGCGACTGTTCTGTCTTTGCCACTGTGATTAATGGGGTATTTGCAGCTAGTCCTTCCTCTCTCTCAAATTTTCGGTTAACTCTGATCTCCCCCTTCTCTGTATATTTGTTTCTTGTTTTGTGATGCTTGATCTAAAATATTGCTCATTCTTTAAGATAAACTCTTCACGACCATTTTTCCTTGGCTTTTTTAAGAACTATGGATATACAGGTTACATAAAAATTATTTCATGTAGGTGTTGTGGTGATCAGGATTCAGGAATCAAGAGAGAATGTCAAGAAATCACATTTCAAAGAGGATAATAAAATGAAATGGTGAATTTGCTATCACTAAAAATTGCAAATACCAGGACAAAATGAGATCGAACTTCCTCAGGAGGTGATCAACTAAAACTGGAAAGAATCAAAGAAATGAAAAAAATCCAAGCAAACAATAATTCAAGTTCCTGACGAACTTCAATCACCATTGACTATGGCTCATCAAGCTTTCAAATTGTCCATTCCAACACTAGCCTGCAGCAAGTCCGAAATCGCGTATCAGCGCAAACACAGAAGGACCACGGGATGCTTAATGCAAGTCCAGTCAAACTTCAAACGTTAAAACCAATAATTTATTTGCTAAAATATCTTACGGGGAACTTGTGATTCTCTTCCAACAAAGGTGAGAACCTTCCACAGAAGTCTTCCATGTCAGAAACATCATCTCCTTTGACACCCACTACACTCATAAACTTCTTCCTATCCGGAGCCAACTTCAAGGCAACCTGCATTCCAGTTGATTGGATTTCAATAACAATGAAAACCAGTAGTGAAATGTACAATGCATTAAGATTTGGTGCAGTTATATCTTATTTCAAGAAAATGTAAAACAAAATAGAGAACATTTTCACTAGAAATTTCTTTCACAAAAGTTCTACAGTTGCGTATGCATTTTTAGATGCAATAAAAGAAGAAGAAAGCATGCAACTTATGCCAATAGAACCATATATCAAAAATCAAGAACATTGATGCTACAAGTGTTTACGCTAAAACTTGAACTAGCCAGCCAGCCAGCCATGCCATTTTTTCAGGGACTTCTCGTATGAATCAGTGCAGACTTGTGACATGCTCCAGTCCGGATGCACCATTAAGTTGCGGAACACTTCTGACAAGAAATCCATGGCCCTATAGAAGTCAAACATATACTGTCTCAAACATGAAACATAAGAAATTGTACACTCTTGTCTGACACAAAACGGTAATTTTTCCAAATAAAATACGGTGTTAGTGCTAACCTTGTCAGCCAAAGTAAAGCATTTGTGCAACTGGATGAAGATTTAGCCTTTTTCGATTCAATTTCTGACTGTACTATCCTGTACAAGTAATTGAATTCTGATTGATTGGACAAATACCTAGTCTCCAGCCTCTGCAACAAGAAAAAGAAGAGTAAAGAATGTCATATTGATCAGTTTCTTCTGCAGAAAATAGCTATTGACACAGAAAAAGCATTTACAGCAGCTGCATAGAAAAGGGATCATATTACCGATATATTACCACCAATGTCAGATTTTACAGGTCCCATGGCTGGTCCAAAGTTTTCTGCAAGCATATAAGCAATCATTACTGGCCAAAGAGATCAATTTTGTGTATCTCCATGAAATAAACCGAAACTGTAACACCAGCAAATGCTGATGAGCAAATTTGTATGTTCCCAGTCATCCGGAAATCAAGGAGGAAAACAAAATTTCTTTTCAAATATTCATGACTGAAAGAGAAAGTCATTAAAGAAGTAACGCATAACAATGAAGCAATATATTTTACATGTTCTTTAGTTTCAAGCATGAAAGAAATTGTGCAGGCATGAGTGCAAAATCAACAAGTCTCTAACAAAATAGCAGTAACTAAGATGTACCTAAAACAGGCACTACTGTTTTGCACAAATCCAAGAAAGGCTTGGCAAGAATTTCTCCCTCGGGAGACTTGACATGGTCCATCTTTTCCAAAGCTGCAGCAAACACATTTCCCTCCATTCTTCCGCTATACTTGTTAGCTGCATACCAAGTTGCTTATTAGCCCTAGCTCGATAGAACTAAGGTATATATGCAAGTGTAAAGATTCATGAACTTGATAGGCATTGACTACATGCAGTTATCGCACAAGCTACAATCTAAAAGAGAAAGAAAGGAAAAGGGTATATTAATTTCGTTTCTTCTAACAACGACAAAGGGATTATTTAGCAAATTTCACCACGCAAATCTCATCCTTCTTCATTTTAGTTGGAAAACTATGCTTAAGCTCTAACTCACCATGATCTCTCCCAGCAAAAGAAGAGGGGCACCACTAGACTGCAGGATCCTGTGTTTGATTTTTGGCTTGCAAATACACCATTGAAAAATGAAAAAAATTCTTAACAGAATTGATTGATTATGAAAGATTATGTGATGGAATGATGTAAATATATATATTAATGGTCTCAAACATGAAAAAGAGGAACTGATTAATGCTCCGTAATATAGTACTAAACACAAATTAATCACCTGTGAATATGAGATGCCGAGGTCAGAATCTGTGCGAAAATGGAAGATAGAAATACCGTTATTTCAGTTGTCAATGTGAGATCGATTGAAACCACGGCGTTCGAGAGCTACTTAGCCACATAGTTTAATGAGAAAACAAAAACTAATTCCCTAGTTTACGGGAGTATGGAACTGTTTGCCGTAATTTATTTTATTTTTTCATTTGACTCAGTTTTGATCGATCAATTCAAAATCATTTTGACTTTGTGGCCAATGTGATTTTAAATGACTGACATGATAGTTAAAAAAACATGCTTTACTCTATGACTTCGAACCTCGGACACAACATCGCAAGAATTTATTAAATCCCTCTTAATACAGCGATGTAGAATATACGTATTTAAAATTATTCGGAAACCATTCCGAAAAGAAAATCGATCTTGATTGATGCGTAAACGAGCATGAGAATGCTCCCTATCATCAAGCAAAAATCATTTATTATTACTTTTATTCGGTATAAGTACAAAACTCAAAACCATGTATCTGGCTGAACGGCTGTTATCCATACTAATTTTGTGCTAAAGAGTACCTAAACCAGCAAAAAATAAAGCTCTCCTTTTGTTTTCTTTTGGCCATTGTCTTCTCTGTACATTTACGTAAGTTTTTAAACACATAGCATGCAGACATAAGTAATGTTAGCAACGTTATTAAGCACAGACGGCTGGACCTCGTATTGACGATGCCATCAGAAATGCTGTGGGCATAGCGTAGATAGGATGCTACGCCATATTACGAAGTATAAAGCATCATTATACATAAAAATGTGCTGTGGCTTCTATTGCTGAAGATCCATTTCTTACCGAGATGCTATAGACATCATAATGACTTCAATTTACCGAAGGAAAAAAAAATGAAAGAGACATTTACCGAAAAGAAAATGACTAAATCGGAGTGGGAGGGAGGTCGAGTCGCGACAACTAAAGAGAATCTGTTCATCTAATGTAAGGAGGCTATTATTTTTATAGCTTTTTTTTTACTATTATCAAAAAACAAAAAAAACTAAAGAGAATCTGCAAAACATATTTTGAATCGTCGGCAAATTACATAAGGCGCCGAAGCTGCCAAGAATCCGAGAGCAAAATTGGTTTAAACATAAAAGTTATCCACCCCAGCCATTCATGCGATGCCCATCTACACCCCGTAAAAGGCAACCCAAGCTGCTCTTCTCAGATTTCCCAATGATGTACCATCCTGTTATCGTCTTATACTAGAATCGTAGTTGATAAACGCAGCCTAGCTCTAGCTGGATAGATTGGTTCGAAAAACTTGGATTCAAAACTCAATATAGATTTAATTTTTAATTAAATTGAATAAAATATTATTCTAATAAAATCTGATAGGATAGATTTCAAGTAATCTAGCTGGTCATACCCTATATAAATTTTCTCAAGTCAATATCAATAAATTAAAAAAAATTTATTTAAATAAGAAAACAACCCAATTATCCAAATTCCTTTTCGAGTCGAATCATCGTTCTCCAAAGATTCCTCACACAATGTTTCTAATTCCATTAACCTTAAGTGCTCAAATCGATGGTCCTATTTACAAAGTTCTCCCATAAAGCGGGGCAACTATAGAATTTATGAAACGATTGGCTGAAAAGCGAAAACACCCAAAATTGAAAACATCATAACTTATATAAGCCATATATAAGAAAAAAAGAAAAGAAAAGACGCCACAGAAAATAGTTGAAAGTTTCGAAGTGATAGCCAATAGTAAAAAGACACGTGCAAAGATCCAATAACCCACCCGAGCGCACCACAACCAAAACGAAAAACCCTAGCAGCAGGTCTTCTAGTATTTCATAACCTCGGTGCTCACAGCCTTCTCCTCTCCCTCAGCAGTCGCCTCTCTCCGTCGAGTTTTTGCAGATCTGCGAAAAATGGTGAGATGGTTTTTTCATCTCCTCTGTTTTTCTTCCGAGAAAATCCGTTGCTCTATAACTTGATTCGTTTTTCTTAGACTTACCCTATTTTGTGTTTTTTTTTCTTTCATGTGTAGCCGTTCAAGAGGTACGTCGAGATTGGGAGAGTGGCTCTTGTCAACTACGGCAAGGATTACGGCAAGCTCGTCGTTATTGTCGATGTCATCGATCAAAACAGGGTGGGCTTTTCTTCTCTGTTTCCCTACCTTTCCCTTGAATGTATGTAGATAAAGCTTATTGTTTCTTTATCAACACTTGATGATAACTAAGGATGTTTTGAATACTTTATAAGCAATAATTTAGTGTATTGGATGTTCATATGGTTGTGTTAGTCTGAAAGTATTTTTTAACTTTTTAAAAGGTTTAATTATTTTGGGCTAGTAGAGTGAGAGCATTTGTTTTTTAAAAAAGAAATAATAATAATTGCTTAGCATTTGTTTGCATTTTATAATCTGTTTTGATGATAAGTCTTAGTTATGTTGGCTGATGGAAGGATGAAAGCTTAAAGATTTGTGACTTTTGACGCTGTTATAGGCTCTGGTTGATGCCCCAGATATGGTTAGGAGCCAAATGAACTTCAAGAGGCTTTCGCTTACTGATATCAAGATTGAGATCAACAGGGTTCCTAAGAAGAAGGCACTAATTGAAGCCATGGAGAAGGCTGGTGGGTTACCGATTGTTTATTCCTGCCCTTGTTTAATTTGCTTCTTTTTTTTCTCCACCGAATTTAAACTGTTTTTCTTTGATGGCAGATGTGAAGAACAAATGGGAGAACAGTTCATGGGGCAGGAGGCTCACTGTGCAGAAGAGAAGGGCATCACTTAATGATTTTGATAGGTTCAAGCTCATGTTGGCAAAGATCAAGGTTCGCAATTCTCCATCTTGTCTTTTCTAATATTCATTGTACTGCGTTTAATTTATGGTCAAGCACCTCTGCTTTAGATGTTGAATTCTCCCCTTCTTTACATTCAAACCTAAGTCTATACTAGCACTATATGATGTCTTTCTGGTATCACTTCTCCAATAGGGCTTTGGAGCTTTGGCAAAACAATATGATTTCTTCCTGGTATCTCTTTCTGAGTAGGGCAATGGAGCCCTGGCAGAAATTGACCCCATCCTTTTAGGGCTGTAGAAGTACCAACTTTCAGCTTTGAATGAGAGCATATAACTTGATTTATCCAAACACTATATGACCATTGCAGTCGAAAAGTACTAGACTTCAAACTGCTTACTTTTTATATTTTGTACTCATCATCGCCTTGCTTATGAGGGTTAAATCAGCCCCTAGAACATGCGTATGGAAGTAATGCTCAATCATATATTTTATACATGTGTCAAGAAGTTTGATCGATTTAAAAGGGTACTGCATTGGTTTTGTTGAACCTTCCTACAAATATGTTCACAAGCTTGATGCATGTTATCAATGTGCATTCTGCAGAAGGCAGGAATCGTCAGGCAGGAGCTTGCAAGACTCAAAAAGGAAGCAGCTTAAGATTTGTTCACTTCTGAGCTTTTCATTATTTTGCAAGTTCAAACTTCGCTTCAGTTTTAGCACTTTGGGTTTTCCTTTCTGGCTTTTTATCAATTTCCTAGTTAGTGGGAGAAACCAATTGTTATGGATCTTGTTATGAAAGAACATTAATGATTTTTCTAGACGTCCTATTTTTCCTGGTTATGAGTTGTTGTTCTGGGTCCTTTTGGTGGGTTTCTCTGATGCTATGCCTGTCAGGAAGTCATCTTTCCTAGACCTCCGTGCGATTTCAATGTGGAGTAGATGAGTGGATAAAATAAATGAGGATTGATCAGAGAGTTACTTTTGCCATTAATTGGATATTTTAGCAAGAATAAGTCGTATATTTTATCTAGGAGAAGGTATCTGCTCTTATCCGGACTTACAACTTGTTTGAAACTAGTTGTATTCTAGAATTGATTTGAACTAATTATTCAATTTGATTTGCTAATTCAATTTTGTTCTCTTTGGAATAGGTTTAAAATTGTGGAATTCATTTGATTTGAGAGTTTAGAGAAAATATTTTATATATCTTACTTGACAACTTATTCCAAGCATACACGAGAAAGAAGAGTGTTAAGTGGAATTAATTTTTAATTGGTCCAACTCTAAAGCAATTTATATTCATTTCAATGTGGTTTACAAATCTATAAAAACCTTTGATTTTAATTGGTTGTTGAATTCCTTAATGTTATTTAAAGCTTTTTAAACACCACGAGTTGAGTAAGAGTAATAGTATACTTCTACATAAATCAGTTGTCTTCGAAGGGCATGTTGATATGGAGGTATTGAGTAAGAGTAATAGTATGTCTTCGAAGGGCATGTTGATATGGAGGAGACGGCAGGCCTGGTGGCTACCACCCACATGCGGGGCCAGAGACTGCACTAGCATTTTCTGAGAGGGTTCCAATAAGCACCTTCATCTGGTTGTTAACGGTCCCGCCCTAGTTTCATTAATGACCTGGACAGACTAACTGCAGGTGCTTACTAATTAAAACTTGCTGCCAGCAGGTGGCAGAACATTCAACAGTTGCCAGATTATGAACATCACAACATAGGCAGCCCTTGGCATTGTAAACAATTTTTTTGCTTCCAGAGAACAGTAATGAACAAGAATGCTCTTTGTTTCAGAGCTACGGGTGGGCTTATATATTTGCACACCTCCCACCCACCCACCCGCCCAAAAACTGCTAAAACACGGTGGACAACCTACTCTCTCAACGGAATTTTTGTGTCCCTCTTCACGAATCCAATTAAAGAACATATTACGAGTGCCAAACAGAAAAGAGAGTGGACCGACGAGAGCATCTGACCAACAAAATATACCGTTACAAGCTTACAAGACAAGCGTACCAGCTGCCTTTCCATAAATAACAGAAGCTCGAGAAAAATCATCCAGAAATGGAGCTGCTTCCCTGGAAGCAAAATAGCCACCAAACAGCAATCATATGAACTTTTGTTACCTGGGTGATGAATAATCACCGCATGACAGTCATCTCTCCCACCCAATAAAGCATCTGGCATTCCTGGAAATCACTGTAGAACTCGGGGGTGAATGTTGACGTTATTGCACAAAGGCAGCTATGTTGCCGGTTGGAGCATGTCAAAACAACAGAACAGATTTTGATGAGTTCCGCTGAGGAGTATTACGTCCAAGTAATAAATTTTCATTCCGTACCCAAAGAAGCAACAAGAGATATTGTGGGTAACTGCAAACACGCAAAGGACTAGAAATATTGAGTTCAACATATGAATAATCTAAAAAAAGGAATGTTGGAATATTTCTTAAATCCAAAAAATATAAATTTCTGTAAACATCGTTCATCACCAACAAATTAGCAAGGAAAGACATTTATTGGCAGAAATAAAAAAGATAACAAACATCTGAGATATATTTGGTAGTAGGTAGATTAACGGGTGAAATAAACAATTCCAACAACAAAAAAAAGCAGCAAATTCCTCAAAAGAAGCCTAGGGCCTCTGCTGACATTTTAATGATTCTCCCTTTACAATATGGGAAGTTCAAAATTCTTATTGGAAAGTCAGAACTACCATTTGTTTTTTGAAATTTGAAAATGATAGAATTTCAGGCAAAGTATAAAACTCAACTGAAATAAAGGCACTGCAAAATTTTACATATCTCTCTTTTGAGGGAAGTCAACCTCATTCCTAACACAACCTTACCTCAGTAACCTAAAAAGGAGCCTCAAATGATTCATCCCAAACTTCTGCACTTCCATTTGAGACATCTTCAACATCTTCTTCCATTGAAAGCCTGATATATTCTCTATGTGCAAAGCGATCCCCCCCTGTTAAAGTTGGCTCCTCACGCTCCTGCCCACACCAAAAAATGCCAATTAGGCCGTTATGATCCGTGAACATATGATAATGAAACCAGCATCATTGGATCCTCAATATATTATTATATAAAAGCTAAAAAGCAAGGGAGCAATATTAAAATGCTGAATGTACCTGGCGAATGAGAAAGGGATCACGGCTTTCAAAAGCTACAAACTTATTGAGGTTGAAAAGGATATTGAAAACATTTCCTGAAAGTTTGCATCCTTTCAAGTCACGCAGTGTGATATAATCTTCCCTCTGCAACAAAAAAGTGTCAAAGGAAATGTAAGCTAACACAAAAGGACAAGGATTCCAAGATATCCAAAGAAACACGTATTTACCTCTGGTGCAATCATGTCAACTATTTGACACAAGATATCCTCAAATAGCACAGGTTCCTGGGCCATGCATTCTATTCGGTGAAGCTGCTCCTCATAGAAGTATTGCAATTCATTGGGTGTCAACACACCATTTCCATCTAAATCCAAGCACTTGAACCTGCAAATAAAACTAAACAAGATAAGAGAGGACAGCCAATACAAACATAGATGACTTCCACAGACATAGAGCATCAGAAAACAAGGTAGACCCTGACACAAGATTTAAATAGAGGAAGCTTTCAATACACTTGAGCATTAAGGAGAGTGGATGAGATGTAACATGGATGACTTCCATAAGCCAGTGGATGCAGCTTTTTCTAAGATAACAAGGCCACATACAAACAAGCATAGATCACTTCCACAGACACAAAGAAAAACAAATCAGGACTTGTGTGTTAGGCCTTGGTACAAGAATTGAATAGAGGAAGCTTTTCAAATCATTGGCTCGTATAGGTTGTGATTGGTTTTATGTTAAAAGGGGTTAAACCTATTTTAACCTTGTTTGGTACATTTTGAGGCAAAATTAAGGGTTTAACACTAAACCTCAAAAAGGAGGTTAAGCGTTGACCTAGGTGAAGGTGGGGGGGGGTGCTATGGGAGAATTTTTTTTGGGATTTGTGCAATTTTATTTTTTTTTCAAATTCACCCATTTGTTTGGGAGAATTGTTTTTGGGATTTGTGCAATTTTTTTTTTTTTTCAAATTCACCCATTTGTTTGATTCCCTTTTCGCTTTATGGCATAAACATGTTATATATATTTTTATTATATTTAATTTAAATATTGATTTAAAATTTATTGGATCACACATTTACACATAATTTTCACACCTATCAGAAGTCCTAAATACCTACCCTTTAACCACTTTTTTACACACTTAACACTTCATCCATTAACACCTAATCTATCAAAACTTAACCTCAATTTTTTAACTGCAAACTAAACACGAACTTAGGAGAGTGGAAGGGATGCACACTTTAGTATAGGCTTGGTCCACTTTGTTCACAGTACAAACAAGGCACCCATAAAGGATAATGATCCCCATCTTGTAGATAGAGCTCTTTACATCACTGTTTGAAGTAAGGGTTATTATCCTGGAACAAGGGCTTTTTTTTCCCACCCTCAGGTCTAAAACAAATGAGGGAAAGAGGCTGTTCTTCATCTTTGAGGGATCAGTATCATACTCGCACCTAATTCAACTATTAGAATGGAGGTGAGACGAAACACACTGCCACTTCCCTTTGTTTAAGAATCACAAGATGAGATTTAGCAGGGAAATTGGGTGGGAGATATATAAGAGCAGTTTAGCATTCTTAGATTTTAGATCGAAAAATATGTTCATGGAAATGTTTTGGCCAGCAGGAGAGGTATATAATTTTTTACTGATTGAATCACTTGACTTTTAAATTAGATTTCTGAAGAATTGAGTTAGTTGGAACTAACATTAAGCAACTCAAGCAAGATGCTTCAAGAAATATGGAAGGATACAAGTAGCAATGTTATTCAAACATCACCTAACTGAACAAAGTGTACACGTCAGAAGTTGATAATCATTTTCTCCCAGTCCTGTCCATATCATTCTTTTAAAAGCACCTACTTTTTCAATATTACGTGAATCCCAGGACAGATGTCTGTCGTCAATATGTGTCTTGTCATTTATACAAATTATTATTGTGCTAAAAGGATAAGCCTACACCCACGGCACAGAGAAATTTAGCTGGAAAATAGTTACTCAAACTATGGACATCACTCAAATTGACAATCTCCATCAAACAGATCAAGTGAAATGGCTAATTAGATCCAACTTTTTATAATTTCTTCCGAGCTTAATGCTGACTTTTGACATTTTGAACAAAAATTACCATTGTTCATCAACACAAAATAAAAGGTGTCCATCAAAAAATGCATCTCCCACAATATCTGTATCCTAATAAACAAGTCCCTAAATTTTATTTCTTTTGTTTATGTATCCATTTTGATCTGAACAGACAAACAATTATCACAAGAAAATCACCTTGTTGTCAAGTATGCAGAAACTTCACGTCCCATTTGTCATTCAAATCATTCCCAACGATGAAATGAAAGGTAAAAGTCCAAGAAAAGAAAGCAGATAATACCAGTATTCAAGGCTGGGCTCAGATGATTTGTCCTCCTCTGAGAGCATGAAGTAAACAAAATCTTCATAACACATCTTCCCTTCAACATTGCTAGTAAACTTCCTTGGCACCTACGATGAAATTAAAGCACGGACACAATATTTACTCCTCATTTAGAAGAAATGTCTCTAAAAAAGTCAAAGTTCAATTGTATCAAGCTTCAGAGAAGGAAGCAATATGACACCAACCAACCTGTGAAAAAATTCTATCAACAATCCTGTAGGTAAGGGCATGATTACCATATCTGACAAGATTCTCCTTGTCGATCAAGAAATCATGGTCTGTATCCAGCTCCCAAAACTTGCAGTATATTACATAGAAATGTTCATAAGAGAAGTACCTAAAACAAAGGGCAGCACATGGTTGTAAACTCACATATAATAATTATTAGAATCAATTCATGTAAATCCCATATGCTAGTCTTTCCATATTATCATTTATCAACCAAGAAAACGAGTCAAACACCTTAATAATAAGGACATAATTTTCAAATAGAAATACAACAGTAGAATGTCATTTGGTGACTTGGCGAGTTGAGTTTTAGATCAAAATGGTTATAAACTATTTTTATGCCTATAAAATGAGATTTACATGCTTGAATGCATACACTAGTAAGGATGTTGAGGGCTTGCTGTTTAATTAAATTGAGATAAGAAAATGACATTCCATTTTCTAGCTATTCCTATTAATTTTAAAAAAAAAAAAATCATTTAAAGAGTTTGCTGGCACCCTGACCTTATAACTTTGTTAATGTCGTCTTCTTCATCTGCATGGTGCATTGCATCAATAAGATTTCCACGTTTCAGCTCCCGGAGTGTAAGACAGCCATTTCCTGATCTATTGATGTAGTAAAATATTCTGTATATGACAGTTTCAGCTGGGCCATTACAACAAGTGTTCTTATTGGTCAATATCAGTTGCAGAAATGGAAAACTTCAACAATTTGAGAGGGAAAAAAAGCGTTACAATGATGAGAGAGTATATAAAAGTCATCCAAAAGGAAGCCTGTAAGATAAAATGGCCAGTTAGGTGCAGCCATTTCTGACTCAATAAACCCTTATTTGGCATTGACTCATTTATGTCTCAGTCGATCCCAAATGTTGTCATACAAATCAAGGAAAAATAACTGTATATCCATAAATCGATCAATTCCAGCCAAATCTCACAAACTAAATCCCTCATCAAGATATAATAAGAATCAAGTATCATAATTGATTAGGACTGCAGTTTGTAATTATTTATATTTGTATGGTATTATTTGATTTTGTCCCCTAAGTCCAAAATCATTACTGTTTGCACATCTGAATGGTCCAGCATTCTTTTAAAACTGAAAACCATTAAAAAAACCTGTGGTAACATGCAACAAAAAGCTCCTTCCATAGGTAAAACAAGAAACTTTTCCCTTTCCCCTTTCGATAACCGCAACGATTATAATCAATAACACCTGCTCCGTCTTTTTTGACTAAAACCTTTGATATAGTCAACAAGATTAGGATATGGACAACAGATACCACAGATATGGTGAACTCTGAAATGATCACCCCCCCCCCCCCCCCCTGTAAATTGTTTTAGTAAATAATTGCATGAAGCAAGAGGAAGGAATCACTGAAATCAAGGGCAAAGCTTCCTTTTCAAAAATTAAGCAACACCTCAACAATAAATGTTGGTGATGCTTAGCTGAAAAGCTAAAATAACACACTGATTAATGAAGTGCTTACCATATCTTTCTTGAAATTCAGGAGTATTCTGTAAGAATTCCAACCCTGAATGAGTTGCCAAAAGTTCTCGAAGAATAGGTTTGAAATCAGACTGATATGGTCAAAGTAAAAATGATAATTAGTCCAAGAAAAATTATTGTTTGAATACAGGAGCTACCAGGAAGCCAAATTCAATATGTTCAACAAATGCATAGAAAACAATAGGATCGCATAATGAACCTGAGTAAGGTATTTGCAGTCTGGCTGTTTTAGAATATTGAATATTTGAGTTGCTACGTCCAATGTTAGCATGTTGCTATCCACCCAGTATTTGACAAACGCATCCCTACGAACAAACAACATGAGTAAGGACCCGATAAAACATATATTCAGAAGAGTCAATGCACCCAGCACCAATCACTATGAAATAATGGGGTGGGTTAATACTTGAGAAACAAGTCATTAATCCCTCCCAAAATACAGCAACCGATAAACATGGCATCTATGAAGATTAAGCGGAAGCTAAACTTCCATTGGTGATGTAAACTGGGCACAAAATGCATTTATACACAGGAAAGAAAAAATAGCATGTTCGAGAATTGCAAAATAATTAACAAGCTAAAAAGTTTTGTAAGGAGAAAGGCTGGGGGCAAGATCCTAAAAGTTTAAACTTCTTCTGGTCAAAAATAAAATATTTAGGAACAGAGCAGAAGCACCTACCTGGTCACTATCCCAGTGCAGTCAACATCAATCTTTGTGAAAAGCGCATAGGAGAAGAAGGATGGTAACTTGCAAACTATCTTTGTAACAGGTTTAAATTCTGCACTACAAAAGCATAAAGATTAATTGCTTTGAAGTTAATGTGTATCTTCTCTTTCCCTCTGTCTTGGCACAACAAGGGATGGAAAGAAAAACAAAGAGCCTTCAGCAATAAAATGAAGGTATTCTTTCCCCCATAAGATAAAAAGAAAAGATTGTGCTTAGAGTGAAAGGATGAGTTATGAATTGGTTATGGTTCTAACCATCAATGAGTAGCCCATCCAGATCATTTCTGAAAAGATGATTAATTCTAGAAAGACAATTTTCTTTGAGTTCACTTGCTGCTGGACGACCATTTTGAAAATAAAACTGCAAGCAAATGAATGCATAAGTACTCCAGCCTTGAGCACACAAGAAGATAAGAATTTCCAATTAACAAGTCAACCTCAATTATGACAGTATCTTACAAAAAAACCTGACAGAAGTAAACGAGACCTGAGGTATAACTTCCCGTACAGGTTCCCTGACTAATTTTAACGGGGAACCTAGAGAAGAAGGACTAGTTTTCTGCTTAGACGTGCATGGAGAACCAGATGAACTTCTTGGTGAAACTGGAGGTGCACTACCAGCAGGAAACATAGAAGGCAATGAATTGACCCCACCAGCACTCGCATTAGTAGAGCTACCAGGGATGTTGATGGGATTGCCAGCTTTTGCATCATCAATCAAAGTTTTCACCTGCACTCGCATTAAAAGAGTTAGTCAAGAACAGGCAAAACAATTCCATATATGGGCCTCAAAGCAAGTAATATTAAAAAAAAAATCCAATCAACCAGATATGAATCATCATAAATCAAGTCCCACGATAGCAAACATAGATTCGATAACATTACATGTGCAATAAACTAAAAAGGAAATCGGTAACCACCCAATTCCACCACGTAAGGTGTCCCATCTTCAAGCCTGGATATCTATAATAGAGATAGGACACAGTGGGCTTCTACCTAATGGTAGAGAAAGAGGAGACACGGTGGGCTTCTCTCTACCTATAGGTAGACAAAAGATGGATGCTATTATCGAAAAAAAAAGAAAAAAAAATCAGAACAGTAGTAAATTACGCCATAATAACATTAAAAAGGATAAAAACCATGGCATCGTCATCAAAGAACCTCAAACCGATTTCACACTACGACTTGCAAATTTATATAATTGAATAATTAAATGACAGTAATTATAGAAAAAGAAAAAAAGAAAAGTAGCAGTACCAGTCGAGAGGTGTCAGAAAGCGAAATCCACTGAGAGAACAGGTCCTCGGCAAGTTGAGGATTTTCTTTAAGCACAGAAGAAGAAACTTCTGGTAGCTGTAGCAGTCCAGTGTCCAAACAACAAACTTCTTCTCCTACTACTCTATCAATATCCATCGCTTCTTCCACAACCAAACCCTAATTCCTCAAAAATAAGCTTCAGAATTCGAAGATCGATAGTGAAATTCGATTGGAGATGGATGGTTGAAATTGTTCAAGAGGCGGGAAGAGCGATGTGATTGCAGTTTGTTACGAAGAGACGAGAGAGAGGGCGGGAGGGAGTGCAGTTGAAGGGGAGAGGGTGGGGGGAGGGGGGAGGAGGTGAGCGAGAGCGAGAAGGGGGCGAGTTTCGAAGTAACAGAAACCGCCCAGGAGAGATGCCGTACAGGAACAGAAGTCCGAGAGTTTCTCTCTTTCTTCTACCCAGCAAACATACTTGTGAGACCCGACCCCGGAAAAGGGCTGAGTCATTGAGTTATTGGATAATCTACGAGTCACTGAATCAATCAGCAAGGCCAATCGTTTTTAATAGAACAGTATTATTTCCCTCTTTTAAAAAATAATTGATTTTTATCACCGAGTTAATTAAATTATTAAAAATTTAGCCAAGTCAGTAAGATTTTACCGGATTAATTCTTATTTGAATCAACTAAAAAATTTAATCCGGTTCATGTCTCAGATTTTCCTGATCGAACCGTCAATCAGGCTGAGTTTAACAAACATGAACAAGAGATTTTGTTCAATTCAAGCTTCTTGTTCAGCGACATTGGCTGTCTAGCTGGCCGACAACCTGATTTGTATGAATTTTTATACGTATTTTTATACGGTCCGTTATGTATTAACTTTAACTTCACGTGGAGGAGCTTTTTTCTGTCTTGATATTTTCTCGTTAAGGACATGCGTCGTACAGATGAGTGGATGCGCCTTTTCTTTTTTATTTTTTTCTGGATTTTCTTAGGGTTCGATGATGGGTTTTTTTGACGTCTCTGCAATGGTGAGCGGGTGCATTTTTTTTTTTAGTTTTATTTATTTAGTGGAAAATTTTAGAATTTTTAGAAAAATAAAAAAACTAAAGAAAATGTGTTCATCAGGTGAAAGTGATGCTGTTCGAGATTTTTCACCATGATTTCTTCAATTTTAAAGATGAAAATATATAAAAAAATATATATTTTTTAAAATTCTTCGCTGGAAAAACAAGAAACTTTGTGTTTTATGAAAAATGTATTTAACAGAGAAGGAAGAAACTGGAAAATTAAAAGACTATTTTTTTAAAGCAAACATGATATTTATCATGATGGGAAAGAGAGTAATGTACTAAATTACATGTGATAATTTCTCAATTTATTTAAAATACTTAACGGTAAATTTCATTAATTAAAAAAAACAAAAACAAAGCACTCAACGTATTTTTCAACCATAAAATTTACTCGTTGGATCTTGTTCCACTGGTTCCTAGCATTCAAAACCATGGATTTTGACCAGAAAAAAGGTTAAAAATCATGATCCGGAACGAATGCAGTTAAAACATAGAACGCTTTTTATTTATTATTAAAAAAACAAAGAGATTAGGGTTTTAATGTGAATTTCTGTACAGGGCAATATTGTTTGGAATAATTTTTTTTACTATTAATATTTTTTATTTTTTATTATTAAATTTATTTTTTATTGATAAATTTATTTTTTATTGAGTTATCTTATTTTTATGATGCGGGATATAAATTTATCAGATTAATTTAATTGATTCAAAATTTATTTTTAAATTAGTTTTTTTCCAAATTTATCATTTGATACTAGATTGAATCAGTGCTTTCATATATTAAAAAAAACCTTTTAACATGGTATTTATTTTTATTGGGTTATTTTAATTTTGTGACTTGGATCACGAGTATGATGGATTGACATTGTTGATTTTTTTTTTTTCTTGGTTAATTTTTTTTAATTTCATCATTTAATCTTTGGTTGATTGAGAATTAAAATTTGTAATTTGTTTTTTTTGCTTTTTGTATACTAGATTATTCTTGTTTCATAACCCGATAATAGTGCTTAATAAGTTACATCAAGTTAATTCAGGGTGTTTTTTTGTATTGTTTTTTCAAAAAAAAAAAAAATTATCATTCAATACTTAGTTTATTAAATATTGAGTTTCATGGTTTGTTTTGATTTGCGTTCTACGAAGATATCTTGGTTTTATAATTGAGGTCAAGGTTTTTACATTTTAATTCTGATTAAATTGAGTTTTTTTTATTATTATTATTTCTAATAGGTTATCTTGAACTTATTATGAGAGTCACAAGTCCTTTACCATTTAATTTACTCGATTTTTTTTTTTTTTTTTTTTTTTAAGTTTTTCATTTAATATTGTGTTTGAATGAAAATTAAGTTTTGTGGTTTATTTTTTTTATTAAATTATCTCAATCATATGACCTGAAAATAATGCTTAATGCGTTAATTCAAGTTGACTTAACTTATTCTTTGTTTTATTTTTTAATTAAACATTTTAAAAAAAATCATCATTTAACCTGACATGGTCGATTATAAATTAAACTTTACAATTTATTTTAATTTGTTTTTCATGGAATTATTTTGATCCCGCGATCAAAGTTGCAAATTAACATATTAGCTTGAGTTAAATCATGTTTTTTTTTAAAATTTTTTTTATAAGATTCTCTTGATCTGATGACCCGAGTCACAAGTTTGATGGGTTGATGCGGATCATTGTTTATATTCTTTATTTAATTGATTTTGTTTTTAAACCTGGATAGTGAATTTTATAGGCTAACTCCAGTTATTTTTTAAAAAATTTCTTAAATCATTATTTAATATCATATCAACTGAAAATCAGGCTTCATAAGCTGTCTTAATTTGCTTTATATAAAATTATTATGGTTTTATAACCCATCATTTTTATAGGTCACTTTACTTGCTTTTAGATCCACAAAGTCAACCAAATTATATTAAATCAACTTTTACATAGTTTTTTTCACTAAGAAAACATTAGTAGTGTTTCAATGTTTTTTTTATGTTTAATAAAAATTTAAATCAACTTGGCCCATATCACATCATAAATCAATGATCCAGCTTAGTATTGTGTTTGGGTTTTCAATCTCGTTAGGTATTATGACAATGAATGTTTTTTAAAGTATTTTTTATTTAAAAATATATTAAAATATATTTTTTAAAAATTATTTTTAATACTAGTATACAAAAAAATAAAAACATAAAAATAATTTATTTAAATAAAAAATAAAAAAATCTTATTTTTTAAAAAATATTTTTAAAATAAAGAAACAACCATGCCCTATAAAAGCAGCATGATCTGCACCGCAAGCAATAAAGTACTGAAAATAATAATAAATAAAATGACAATTCAAAAAGTTTATCAAACACACCAATATCATGCGAAAACCTAGTAAAATTCAATTGGGTTTGTTTTTTTTAACATAACAACTAAGACGATTCTCTGCCATTGCTCCATGACCAGTTGATCTCTTTCATTTTCTTAGCGATGTATGCTGCACGTGAGAAGCACAAGATACCATCTATTCAATGTGTATATAGAGTGTTTAAATTAAAATTGTATTGAAATAATTTTTTTCAACAAATCTTATTTTATTTTTTATATTAACACAACAAAACCTAAAAAAATATTATTTTGATATTTTTAGATAAAAAATAATTTAAAAAATACTTTGAAAAAATAAGCTGCAGTGCAAAAAAAAAAAAAACACTCAATTGAACAATTGCGAAGGATGCATAATAAATACCAGTTCAAACAATGTCAGAGTAGAAGAGAATATACATACCAAGCAAATACCCTTTGGTTTGAAAAAATATATAATACTCAAAGGAAGTGGTTCAGCGAATACACAAAAGACTCGTTCAATTTAAAATTTCAGATCCAATTATACTCCTTTTATCTTGAAATCTCTGATATTTAACATGATTCAAGTACTTTTTCCTCGTAAGATTTTCAAAATAGAAAATACACACGAGCCTAAGAGTCATCAATGGAGTTGTTTAATTATCTTTCAAATGACGATCTTATTGACTGACTTTGAAAATTTATTTCACTTGTACATGAGTTAATGATGTACATAAAATATATAAATGGAAACCATGCAGAGTAGCAATCTTTGTTGTTGTTTTTTTTAACCGTGTGAAATTATTTAGTTTATATATATTTTAATTAATTTTTAAAAATTTTAAAGTTAATAATTATACAAATCTCTAATAACCTTAAAATATATGCTACTTAAACTAGTAATTTTTGCAAAACAAACTAAAAATTTAATCAACTAAGCTACACCTATCATTAGCAATCTTAATTAATAAAATATATAAATAAAATATATTTGATCAAAGTTAAGCTTAGTAAATTGAAAAAAAAAAATTAAAAACAAAAAAAGTTGTTTAGATAAATATACTGACATGAATTGATGCCGTAACTCATGAATTGATCCAATATTTTAGTGAATTGTATCTCTTTTTAAGCCAGACAACTATAAGTTCAATATATTGTTTTTAAACAAGACTCGACTTCATGGATGAACCTAAAGACCTTGCCTTGGACGAGGCTGAGTTTCATTTAAAAATGGACATGTAATTGGCATTGGCAAATCCAAGTGCTTGAAAAGTCAACATGTCCTCGTAATGTAGTAAAAACTCAAACAAACTCTAATCATATTTTAATAAATAATATTAATTTAATTATTTTAATTTTTTATTTAAAATAATATTATTTTAAATAAAAATAGCAACAAATCAACTTATAAATTAAATTAATCAGCTCAAGCTGTGAACTAGGTATAAGTTTCAGAACCCTGTCCGAGACACGCAATACAAAGAAAGGAACCTACAGGGAAGGAGGTGTTGTCGTTTACCCTCCAATTCCAAAGAAGAGTCAAAATATAAAAAAAAATAAAAATCTCGAGAAGATAATTACATACTGACATATTTACAGTCCAGCCCCTCATCACTAACGTATATTTTAGTAGATAAATAGAATAAGGAAGGAGAAAAAAAGCGCAAAATTTCATGCGCTTTCTCTCCGACCCAAACAGTACCTGTCCTCTCCGTATCTGTTTCTCAGCTTATCTCCTCAGCAAACAACGTTGTTTAGAAATCAAAATCCTCTGTTTTTTTCAGTCAATAATAATAAAAATGAACCTTTTCAACAAGAAACCAAATCCTAAAGGTTCGACCATGCCCCCCCTCTCTGTTCCATCAATTCCATGACTGCTTGCTTGATCATCTCTGTCTGTTATATCCGTGCAGTCGCTCGAATTTGTTGCTCTTCTTTGATTGATAAAGCCATCCAATTTATCTCACCAGCGTCTTAGTTTTTTTGAGTTGACCTGTTTTTTTTTCTTTCCTTTCTGAGATGTGGAATTGATGCAGCTCTGCTTTGATTTTTTTCCCTGGGTTAAATTGTGAATTTCTTTTTTGGTTGCGCAGAGGCTCTTCGAGACAGTAAGAGAGAAATGAAAAATTCTACTAGAGGTATTTGCACTGCTATTTTCTACTTCTAGCCAAGTTTACTTTCAGCTTTCGAATTCAAAACCAGATTAAATGCAAAGGGTGATCAAACTCTTAAGAAATCCTATCATATAGCACTGAATTTACTTGTATTTTCCTTTTCTTTTTGGTTTTGGTTTTGAGTTTTTTCGAGTAGAAAAGAAGGGACATGTGATTTGGTTCGTTATGGTGGTTTGTATGGAAATGGAACTTAGTGAGATAACTAAAGAAGCTCAAATGGGTCGTGTTTCCATTTGCTGAACTGTTAGCCAGGGTGTTTAGATTCAAGAACCTGGTACCACCTTCTATTATTTGGATTATGAAGTGAAATGGGTCGGCCTGTTAGTTGTTGAAAGCCAAGGGATGACATTGGATTTTTGTTTCGGGTAACCCAGAAAGTTACTTCAGGGTAGGTCCTCCTCTGGGAAGTTGAATGATTGTCAGTAATGATGGTCGAGGGTGGAGGAAATGGTGGGAACTTATATATGATGTAAACTTCATTGCAACTTACTGTGCCATCATGCAAAGACGAGATCTTCTCAAATAAAAAATAAAGCAAATAGAATGATGCAGTTTCCTCATATGGTTGCTATGTTAGAGACAGACTAGAGCTTCTGTGGTACAAGTGCATCAAATTTATGGACCCATCAAGTTCTTGCCTTTACTTGTCTTAACCTATTGAATGATCACATAAGTCTGAAAAACATGGAAGACAATTTTGTAAAGCTCTTGATTTTGGGATCCTTTTTGGACTGCCAAGAGCACAGGGTCTTAAATGGTATTTTGGGGCCGGCACTGTCATTTTACTTTCTCCATGTCATCGAATCCCAAGATGTAATTATGGAGGGAGAATTAAACTATCTTCTGGTTATCATCCTGTTAGATTACAAGGCGGGAAACTTTTTCGAATCTCATGTTATTGTTTTTTCTGGCTTTCACCTTGATTCAGGTTTAGAGAAGGAAATCGGAGCGCTGCAGCTAGAAGTAAGTAAATGTTGTAGAATGATGATTTCTTTTTACAGTTTTGCTGTTAGATTAGATCTAACATATTTGTCATCTCTTCAGGAAAAGAAGCTTGTTGCGGAGATAAAACGAACAGCTAAGACTGGAAATGAGGTATCTTGCTTTAATATAGATTATCCTTGCTGCAAGAAGACTTAAGTTGCTGTGTTCTGTAACTTTTCCATAACAATATTCATTCCTATTTCTTGAATAATGAATACTGAACGTCATGTTCTTCTACTTAGGAGCTAGATGTCCATTATGAGTTCAAGTAGTATTTAATGCAGTGCTCTGCATTCAGCAGGGATCATTTTAGCAAAATTTTCAAAAGATATGAAGCTTGTTGACAAGTGTCATTGCCTTCAAACAGCCTCCTAGTTAATCCTTTTCAATTCTTCTCTGATTGTTTTTTTTTTTAATCTGGACAATGCATTTTGTAGGCAGCTACTAAAATTCTAGCCCGGCAGCTAATCAGGCTCAGACAGCAAATAGCTAATTTACAAGGTAGTCGAGCTCAAATGAGAGGCATAGCAACTCATACACAGGTAAAGCTGTGAAACCATGTCCTTTTTTCCTTACTGAGGCAAAATGGGTGGATTGCTCTTTTTAGTGCATGTGCAATGTGTTCTTAACAATGTTTATCTGCTTCACCAGGCAATGCATGCCCAGTCTTCAGTTGCTGTTGGTTTAAAAGGTGCCAATAAGGCAATGGAAGCTGTGAATAAGGTTAGTCATAGACTCATAATATATGTAAGGGCTTTGTATTGATCAAATGTTAGATTAGTATCAACATATTTTAAGATGCAAGGCTGAACACTGATAATGAGCTTTAATTTGAAAGCAGCTGTGATAAGAACAGTATACAATTTCTTTTAACTCAATTTTTATTTCATTGCTACACAAATTAGAACTTAGAAATTTGCATTTTTTACTTTGTTTTGGGGCAATCCTGATGACTATTATGATTTAACTGCAGCAAATGGCGCCTGCAAAGCAAATGAAGGTTATAAGAGAGTTTCAGAAGCAGTCAGCACAGATGGATATGACTGTAAGATCATGCTTTTAGTTCAAAATAATATACCATGATAGGAAGTTCATGTTTGCCATTCTTCTCTCTCCTCAGTGGTGCTCATTTTTACTTCCCCTCGCAGACTGAAATGATGTCAGATGCCATAGATGATGCCGTAGATAGTGATGAAGCTGAGGAGGAGACTGAAGAGCTGACAAATCAGGTAGTTCATTTGCTCACATTCTTTTATCAATAGACTCGAAGACTACTTAATGTGAAACTTTGTGTAAAGTGAAAACCATTGGGGTTTTATGATATGTTGATCGATCTAGTAATCATGGATGTAATATGGAGATCTCCAAATAAGTTAGGAGTCTAGAAGTTCTTTATGACTGGATTATTGTAAGCCATCAAGTATTGAATTTCTTTTTTCTGGTTATATAACTGGATAGCTGAGAAGCAGAAGATCCTATAGAGTGAACACCCCCCTACCTATAGCAAATCATTCTTTATGAATCCACTTAGAATCTGCTGGCCTTAAAAACAAGTAGGAACTCATGACATTTTTCCTTTTTGATTTTTCTTTTAGGTGCTGGATGAAATTGGCGTTGATGTTGCCTCACAGGTTGGTGTTAGTAGCAATTCATTGTACAACTGTCGTTTTCAGTTTATTTTCCTCTTCAAAATGCTAACCTGAACTGAATTTGGCAGTTGTCAGCAGCACCAAAAGGTAAAATTGCAGGGAAGAACAGAGAGGATGCCAGCAGGTATGTTTCTGTTTCTGAATTTTGCTATCAAACAAGAAAAATATTTATATATAAAACCAATTCACCCGTGGCTTTTAAGCCAAGCTGTCACCTCATACTCTCACTGAATCGGACCTTTTTAATCAATTCATAAGGCATGATTCGGACCTTTGATCTTGGGGAATGACGGGCTTTAGCTTTGCAGTTTTTGCTAATGGGATTAAACATTCCCCAAAAAGACAAATAAAAAGGAAACCAAAAATTCAGTTTTCTCTCTCTAATGTTTGCTTATATTCTGTTTTACCCCTTGCAGTTCTGGCATTGACGAGCTAGATAAACGATTGGCAGCTCTGAGAAACCCTTAAGATGACCCACAGACAGTTCATCCTACTGGATGCTCTGAGCTTCGCTTGTGTTTGATTCTTCTTGGGGCTGCGTACATATACTCTCTTCAAAATCCATGTTTTACCATAATGTTACTCATTTGTTCACTTGTTCTAACAATTTTACAGAAGTATTTAATTGGATTAATCTCGGGTACGAGTTCGTAATGTGTTAATAATACCACTCCGCGTTGTTATAATAGCACCGTACAATTAAGGGGCCAGGGTTGCGTTTTGGCCCCAACCATAAATTCAATCCTAACTATTTAAACTCTAGTTAGGAAAAAACTATAATTTACAACTTGTTTTAAAGCTGATATCTTTTCCCCGCAACTACAACTGTATTCATAAAAATTCGGAAGCAAAACTAATGAAAGGAGTGTTGCAGAACATCACAACACTGCAATAGAGAGCCACTGGCTTTTCAGGATGCAACTGAAATAGTGTAAATTGACCTTATGATATAAACAATTTCTTGCACAAACATTTGAACATGATATTATAAGGCAGAATGCGTGGAATCCAGCTCATTTGATGACAGAAAGTGTGGAATGAGCGGGAATGAGACAGGTAAAAGGCAAGTTCAGAAGGTATAGTTCATTTAGTTAGTTTTCAGATTTATTTTCCAGAATATAACAACTTCAGAACTACTAAAAATCTACATTATCATTAATTTTAAAATCTTGAAAAATTAGTTAAGATGCACAAAACCAATCCAGACAATCCGGGCATCCATAGTTAAAAGAAATGACAAAAAAAGTAGAGAATGCGTAAAGAAACGGAGTATTAGTACAACTCAAGTACCATATTATGTAAGAGAATTCTGATACATTTGTTTCTTCTCGGATGCGTCTAAAACATGTTGCAACCGTCAGAAACATTTCAAGGGGCAAGGATGAACGAAGAAAGGTAAAAAAGACAGGAAATGTTCTATCAACATTTGACGGTGGTCTCTCATTGCGGTAATCATCTGATAATTTCCCATACACGAGGGATTATAAATTCATGTATCTATTAGATATGTGGGCATATTATTTTCTTAATCAACCCTGCGTCACTTCCTGATTGAGAGGAACTCAAAGCTCCGGAAAGTGTCCTCATGAGTGCCTCTAGCAGCTGCAGGACGTGTCTGGGATGATTTGAGATCATAACCTGGTTGAATTCTTTGAGCTGAAGTCAGACGGCCACCACTTGAGAGTAATCTGCCAGAGCGACCTTCAGCAGGTTCTCCAGATGAACTTGGTCTGCCATTTGAGTTAACAGCTTTTCTTGAGTTGCTGCCATAACGAGAAGAATTGCGCCCTTTTTCTGGCTCAGGTGGCTGAAATGAAAAGGTCTTGATAAGGATGTTAAATACAAGCAAAAGAACTCAGTGCACAGCTAAATGAAAATAAAAGGATTTGTGGAGAAAATTCTAGTAGAAAAAACAGGCTCTCTTTTCTGTTGCTTCTATTTTTGTTCAGCAGTGGAAAGTAAGGACCTCAACTGCAATTACTTATATTTAGAACTTTTAGAATTAAACCCCATGCTGCTACATGGGTATGAGAGACATTTCGAAGCACGAAGTAAATCCACAACAAGAGAAACAAAACAAGTAATCTTTTATGGACAGCATCAACTGCTATATTTGACTTCGTAATCAATACAAAGGGTCTCCAGCCTGGATCCATACAACCCAGAAGAGAAGGTAGGTGCCAGTTCCCTTAGTGTCCAAAACTTTCCAAAATCAACTTTTATAATAATGCCCAGAACTTCTCAAAACTGACTTCTACAGTGGCAACACAATAATCTATATCAAACCAGACAACAGATCAACCTTGATATAGAGATTTTGCTTGCAGAAAAACACAAGCTAACAAAACTTGGAATCAGAATTTCAAATGCAAAATGGCGTGACAACTTAGATTCTAATAGAAAAATGCGATTAGTGACATATAGGTAGGGACTTACATTATCCAAGCCCTTGTTTCTAGAATTATCATGTTGACTGGAGCTAGAGACTCTTTTAGTGGAAAATGCTTCAACTGCACCTGAGAATCTTTCCCGGATCTCTTTTCCAACTGGAGCAATGCAAAACAAGAAGTAACCACCCAAGAAATTGTGGAAAAAAAATACTAACAAGAAACTTGTATATGATACTATAACCAGCAAAGAAATTATTCCGGGCAAGGCAAAGTATAAAGTTACTAGTCTAAAAAGTTAAAGGTTTTGATGTAAAGCGCAAGCTTTTCTAAATTAAATTAAGAGGCATGTTCTAACCCATATCCTAGCTAGTGATTAGCATTCACATATCCCAAAAGCATATGACAGTCAAAATAAACATAACTTGGGGTTTCAATTAACTTGGCACCCAAACTAATTCAGTTTTGTTTAGAGCACTAAAACCAATCCAGTTCCATTTAGAGAAAGCATACCTGAGACCCTTTCTGCTGGTCTTTCAGCGGATGGTCCAGCATGACCTGGTTTCCCGCTAGAATGCTGAAAAAAGAGGCAAAAAATATCAAGGCATAATAAATCCCCCACACC